>NC_059296.1:14561937-14591937 GCF_017591435.1 Portunus trituberculatus
AGTGAAGGGAGAGAGAGGAGAAAAGAAGAAAAAAAAAAAAAGGACACCGGATGGCTTAGAAAGAAAAATGGAGCATCGGGAGGAAGTGCTGGATGGGCTTCATCGAACCAGCTGATGGGCCACACACTCACAGCTAAGGCAGTTCAACTCACACGTAGGACAGGTAAACATGCATTTTAGGTATACATTTCTCATTATAATAAATAAAAACATGAATAAATAAATGCACTTCTAATATATTTACGGTTTTAATTTCTATCATTTTTATCTATTAAAGAAAACTTATATATTTCACTTATGCAATCATTTTTCTTCATTTATTTTTGTGTATATTTCCTGTATATATTTCTACACAATTTATCAATGTTTTTTTTCTTTACGTAAGAGGGTGACTTACTAAGGGCAACAAAACATAAAAAAAAGAAAGGCCCACTGAAACTGCAGGATCCCTAAAAGATTTTAAAGAAATTGGCCAAATGATAGGGACAAAATGTCTTGAAACCTCCCTCTTAAAAAAAAGTGAAGTCCAGAGTTTACCAGTTAAAGGTATAAATGATTGAGAGTACTAGTTAACTCTTGCGTTAGAGGGTTGGAGAAATTAGGGATGAGAGGAAGATGAAAGCCTTGTGCAGCGAGGCCGCAGGAGGAGGAGAGGCATGCAGTTAGCAAGATCAGTAGAGCAGTTAACATGAAAATAGTGATAAAAGATAGAAAGAGCTGCAACATTCGGGCGAGAGAAAGAGGCTGAAGAGAATAAGTCAGAGGTGGGGAGTTGATGAGACTTTACCACGTCCTATAAAAATAATAAAAAAAAAAACACGTACCACTTAGAATCTACCCACTTACAGTTCTTTTAATCTTTACATATGTAACGCCTCATCTTCTCTTTCAATTCCTTAGCTGTCAAGAGTCACCTTGGCCTAGTGGCGGGGCGTGAAGCGTTGTCAAAGATGTCACCTTCTTTTAATAATTCGCCAGTTAGTGGAGGGATGAGTGCCCGTCGTTTCCGTAGACTATGCACGCTCATTTCGGCACCATATGACCACGATGTTACTGAGCACTCCCTTGTTCTTTATCCCCTTCACTAATCCCACTGTCCTTAATTTTTCCAAAAAGATATCTCAGAAAATAAACATGTCCTTCTTTGACTATATCACTTGCAGTTTTTTTTTTTTTACTCGTATGCATCGCTTCTCCTCCCCCTTCACTATCCCCCATGCCTGTCATCATCTAAGTCTCTCTGCCTTGCCCCTTCTCTCTATACGCGTCTCCCTCGCCTCTCCTTTCCTCCCTTATCTACGAATCAGCCACCGCTCGCTTCCTTATCTTGCTCGTTATACCAGCACGGTGCATCCTATTAAGGACGTCCACTAAACCTTTATGAGGGAATGTTGAGGGGCCGCGATACGCAATCATGAGAAGAAAAGGCAAAGGGAGGGTGTCGAAGAGGAGGACGTGTGTGTGTGTGTGTGTGTGTGTGTGTGTGTGTGTGTGTGTGTGTGTGTGTGTGTGTGTGTGTGTGTGTGTGTGTGTGTGTGTGTGTGTGTGTGTGTGTGTGTGTGTGTGTGTGTGTGTGTGTGTGTGTGTTCTAAACACAAGACCTGCAAAGTAAGGAAAAGAAAAATATACCTATATAAAATGTGTGTGTGTGTGTGTGTGTGTGTGTGTGTGTGTGTGTGTGTGTGTGTGTGTGTGTGTGTGTGTGTGTGTGTGTGTGTGTTTTCACTGGGAATCCGTAATATCAATGGTCATAGATTAATTGTTATATTAATATTTTTAAAATGTGATATGAAGAGGAGGAAGAAAACGAAGAAAAAGAATAGGAAGAAACTGAGAACCAAAACCAAGACAGCAAAAACAAAAGCGAACAAAACGAAGACAAAGAAAAATAAAACACAGAGGAAGATGGAGGAAGCAAAAAAAAAAAAAAAAAAAAAAAAAAAAAAAAAATGCAATACAAGAACAAGACAAACAATGGGGAAGCAAGGAATCAAGATAAGTAAGCAGTTAAACCCGATAACCCGCCGATCTTACGTCAAGCTAACTGTGTGTGTGTGTGTGTGTGTGTGTGTGTGTGTGTGTGTGTGTGTGTGTGTGTGTGTGTGTGTGTCTGGTCCCTCCCTTTCCCCCCAATTACTTCCTTCACTCCACCTGTTCACCCTACTTTTTTTTCCCCCTTTTTATCCCTTTCACTTCCTTCTATCACTCTCCTTTCTCATCCCTTTCCTCTTCCTCCTCCTCCTGCAATCCTGCAGTTAAAGATCCAGGAAAATCAATCAATCTATCTACCTCCTACTTTACCTCCATTCCTCAAGTAGCTATTGGGAACTAGAAAATTAAGTCCCATGAACCTCACGTCCCTCTCATATGCACGCGGAAAAATACACGTTCCTCTTCCATTAATGATTTCGCCGAGACGTTCGCTCACTTCCCTTCCTTCTGGCCAGGATATGGAGGCTCCCGCAAATGTTGGGAGTGGGGAAAAAGGTATGTGAGAGAGGTAAGGGGTGAGAGGTATAGGGGGGAAAGGGGAAGGGAAGGGTAGAGGAAAGGTATTGGAGGGATATACTGAGGTGGGGGGATGGTTGAAGGGAAGGCAGGTCATTCACCCTTACCACAGTTTCCTCCCCTTGTTGGGGGTTGTAATGGTGCGATTGTAAGGGCGGTGGTGGCAATATGGGTCGTGGTGGTGGTGGCTGTGGCGGCGGCGGTGGTTGGTGGTGGGTGATGGCAACAGGTGAACGGATATTTAGCGTGAGTAGTTTCTGTAACAACAGCCGAACCGTCACCACCACCACAACCACAGGAAGCGGCAGCAACAGCAACAACTACGACAACAAAGTACCAACAATAGTAACAAGGACAAGTACAACATAACCTCTACTCATTATAAAAGTCACACTAGAGCTCCACCTCCTGCCGGGCTTACCAATTCATGATAACACATATCCAAGAAACTCAAAATCTTTTACACCTGGACACTAGAGAGGTAACCATGATAATAATGAGCAGGTGTTAAAGCGCCGACAGGTACTAGTGGCACATATACGTAGGTGTTATTACGCATTTACATCAAACAATGCGTATCCTAACACATCCGTAACTGCTAAATAACTCAAGAAATACACCTGTAGATTAAAGAGATAACCTTAATAACAGTGTGGGATGGTGTTAGAGCACAGGTACTCACAGTTATACTTCCAAGTTCTCAGACGCAGTGAGTCAGGCCAGCGGGACGCCTACCTCTTATCACTAACTCTTCCTGTAAACATTAAGAGACCATTATGTAAAAACGTTGTCATAATCTGGTAATATAAACATAATACAGGTCTGGTCTCATAACTTGTTGAATATATTATCATGAAGTGCTCTAATGCATCCTAACATTATTCATTTCTGTGTCTGTCTGTCTGTCTGTCTGTCTGTCTGTCTGTTTCTCTCTCTCTCTCTCTCTCTCTCTCTCTCTCTCTCTCTCTCTCTCTCTATATATATATATATATATATATATATATATATATATATATATATATATATATATATATATATATATATATATATATATATATATATATACTGTATAAGTAAATAAAACAGCTCTCGATTTCCTCATTTCACAATAAAAAAAAAAGAAAACTCCTTCGAGGAAAACTTAATGAATCTAAAAATATTCAGAAGAATTTATCAGTGCATGAAGAAAAAGAAGTAATCGTGTTATATGAAAGAAATGAGGGAAACCACGTCATTGTAGTTTGACTCTCTACCTCCAGTTTTTTTTTTTTTATGTGCAATTATTCAATCTGTTTCCTTAAATATTTTCTATTCGTTTATATATTTTTTCTTCACATGGAAATGCGATACGATGACGTCCTACTTCGATACTACCTCTCTAATTATCATCCCTAAAAAGGTGAAGAATAATGCAATGACACTAACAGTTATGATTTCAGTACAAAGATAAAAGGCTCTCCCAACTCTCCTCGTATCTGGTCCAGCTCTCTATACTTAGGCACGATTCAGCAAACTTGTCTCCTCTTCAAATTCCTTGTCTTCCCTGCAATTATCAAACAGAACATAAATGACAATTACGGGCGTCTTGCACTGCACGGCCTTCGTTGTAACACGAGCAGTAGGAATACTAGCATCAGAAGTAACACTAGTAACAAGAGTTATAGAGCTACATAGATACACAGACTATAACATTCCTTGGGATCCTCACGAGGTAACCTAACCAAGAGGAGATAATAGTAGAAAAAGACAGCAAAACAGAGGGCTCTTTCTCCATTCCCCACTCCTTCCGGTAAAGCAGTACAGGAAACAAGTCAGAAGTAAATATTTTCCGGGGTTGGAGAAAAAAACACACGAAAGAAACTTTATGGAAAATAATGGAAATATATGATATAAGGAGCTTACATTCCCTGGGCAAGAAAGTTAACCTCTAACAAATGCTGGTAACTGCGGATTTGAGAGAAGAACAACTAATCAAGATGTTTGAAAAACAGTAACAACAAGAGTAGCATGACCAATACCAGCAACAAGAGTCACAGTAATAATATTTAATACAAGAGTAGCAAGAACGGTAGTAACAACATAACAACTACAGACAATAACAACAGAAAGAATCACAATAGCACAAACAGTAGCAACACCACGAGTCACAGTAGCACCAACAGTAGTACCAGCAGGAGTCAACAGTAGCAACAGTGGCAGCAATTATCCAGCCGGGCACCATCCTACGCTCTCCCTATCTTCCCTTCCTTCCCTGTCCTCCCCACCATCCCTCTCTAGCCCTCCCCCACTCACTCCCAGCAGGTCCCAGGGGGCGGCCACGGCACTCAAAAGTATCTCGCGGTGCAGAGCAAGACCCAACAGCCGTAAACAAAGCTCCGGTCTTCCCTGCTACGACCCGACTAATAAATCACAAAACACACAATGAACTCCCTTATATGCAAGCGGTTTAATGCTCGCCGGCTGGTGGACGCTCAACAAATGGGCTCAAATAAAGAACAGCCGCGTACAAGCCTCGGAACAAAAGGGAATAAACGCAGACCTCATCCCTGAGTACTGATGGCTAAAGCATGTGCTGGCGGGGGCTATAAGGGAATGTCCATGCAGGGTCTCAGGGTCCTCTTCGTGTCTTGAATATTGGTTGCCTCCACCTCAATGAGCAGCAAGGATATGAAGACATTGCGAGGGGCGAGGGGTAAAGGGTGGGCAGGGTGGCACACGCACGCACACACACACAGTCATGCACGACTGAACACATTGCCAGCAAAATTTAGTGTTTTTGAGACGTAGTAAATGATGAGGTAGCCACATTTTTTTTTTTCGGAGTAGCCTTTGATAATAAATTCTTGTATTTCTAAATCTGTGGTCGATGAATCATTTATCTATTCTTTTATATCCACACACACACACACACACACACACACACACACACACACACACACACACTCTCTCTCTCTCTCTCTCACTCTAATTACATGCTCCCTTCCATTTATAACTACATCCCCCTTCCCTTCCCAAAAAAATAACAGGAAACATTAGAGAATAACGACATTCAAATTTACTGCAAGTGTGACATTCTTATTATATATTAATTTTCTCCATTAAATGATTAAATAATTGGTTAATCTTTACCTCACTTTACCTTAAATAAATTCAACACAAAAAGACATAATTTACACCTACTGTAATCCTAATATATATTTTTTTTATCTTATGAAGCAGGTTCTCATCATGCCCTTCTTCCCTTGAGATTTTAGAGAAACATTTTACTGACTGCATCAAAACCATGAGTGACCTCCTCCCTGATGTTATTATGATTGCTTGAATACATCTGAAATTGCTTCAATGAATAGGAAAAGATTGAAAAGATTAAAAGAGTACGTACATACAGTCAACTCGTATGCATCAACTTCCTTTCCTCATTTGAAACAACTTTAAGGCATCCAGCGAGGTCAAGGAAAGAAGGACGGAAGGAAGGCACTTAACTCCTACACTTGATGGTTGATCATGAGTCGCGCACGTCAGCCAGTGGTAGTGTGAGTGTGTTGGTCTGGTGATGATGTGGCCGCTGCTGGCGATGACATTACCCAAGGCAGTGTGCAAAAAAGTGGTCAGCAAAAAGCAGGTTTGTATATCCTGTTATTATAGCAACTCTAACTTTCTTTCTCATTTTAGGTGTGTGTGTGTGTGTGTGTGTGTGTGTGTGTGTGTGTGTGTGTGTGTGTGTGTGTGTGTGTGTGTGTGTGTGTGTGTGTGTTGATCAGATGTCGTCAATGGAAACAAGAGGAATGGGTTTAGTCAAATTGTAATAAGTCTCTCTCTCTCTCTCTCTCTCTCTCTCTCTCTCTCTCTCTCTCTCTCTCTCTCTCTCTCCATACACTCCCACACCAAAGTGACGATATAAGAAAGCAGTGAGCCATAGGAAGCCCCGCCACCTGAGCCCCCCTTGGTGATAAAGACCTCGACAGGACCACGATGCGACCACACGAGCCCATTACTTTGCCCGCACTTCCTAGAAAACCGTCGCCTTCTCCATCGCCTCGCAGGAAGACGAACGCGACCAAAATCCACTTCTCACGACCTCCTACCACCACCACTACCACCATCACCACCATCTATTACGCCACCATCACTACCACCACCACTGTCAGCCCTGCCTTCTAATACTATCACTATCAGCACCACTTACTAATCACTAAACACAACCACCGCTACCACAATCATCGCTACTAATCCTATATTCATCACAATATATTCGTAATTAACTGAAGTCTTTACTGTATATGTGCTTACAAAATTCAAATAATTCACTTACTGTAGTCACTGCCATTACTACAGTCGCTATCATTACCTTCTGTACTAGTTAGGTTAGCCTTTTCCTTTTCTAGACAATGATTCTTTTCCTATAATCATTTTCTGTAAGTCTTTATACTGCAGTCCCTTGAAAAATTCCGTAGATTAAAGAAATAATACCACAATCACAATTTTAGACATTTTTTTGTACTATAGTCTATTGAAATTTTCTGTAGACTGGAATAATAATAAAAAAAAAATAATAATAATTACCTCTTTTTTCTCTCTCCCTATGCAAACATTTTTCACACAGTCTTGAATGCTAACAAGAGACGAACATGGCAGTGAAAAGTGGTTAGACATCATAATCTCTACTACTTTGATGTATAGTATTATATGACATCAAAATTAAAACACCTCAAGATTGATTGGTAATTTTTCACTAGTGCTTAGTGTCTAAGGGTCTAAACTATACAAAACATCATACAGTTTACTTTCACAACTCTATACTGAAAAACATCACGAGGAATGGACTCGAGTAATATAAAAGTATAAGAACGTCGTCTATTTCTCCGCTACAAAAGCTGAGGAGAAAAGGAAGAAAAAAAAAAGATAAATAAATAAAAGAGAACGAAAAACGAGAGTAAATTGGAAGGCTAATTCAATAAGACTACCAAGGAAAGTCACAAGGAAAGGACCCAGAGCACCCGAATGGAAGTAAAAAGAACGTCCTCTACTCTTTCAGCTCCATCACAATAGCTACCAAAAAATAAACGAATACATAAATAAAAATAGATACATAAAGAGGAAACGTAAAACCCCACCCAGCGTTACGTCTTCCACCACTTCTTTCTCGCGATGTACTGTAGATGATGCCATGAGATAAACGATACGAGGACTTGATTTCACGTTTTTCTTTCCCTCCACGAAGGACAGCGATAGATACACCGTCCGGAATAATTTATGTTTCCGATGAGAGAAAGCGGAGAGGAGGCGGATGAGAGGGATGGAAGGGGAAGGGAGGAGAAGGAAAGAAGGGACGGAGAGTAAGAGGGAGATAGGATTCACAGGGGAGACTTGGGGTGAGATATGCAGGTAAGAGGGAGATGAGGAGAGGGAGGATGTGGTGGTGGCGGTGATGGTGGTAGCAGAAGGAGACAAGCTGAAAAATGAGGGAGGGAGAGTTGAGGAGGCGGTGGTTATGAATAATGATGCCCTTCTCCAGTACTTCCACAGATGGCGATGATGCTGATGGTGGTGATGGTAGTGGTGATAGTGAAGTGGTGGTCGTGGTGGTAGGATAACATTGTACTCCTAAAAAAAATAGAATAATACTGATAATAGTAATGATGTTAATTTTCACGAGGATCACAACCACAAAAGATGTTGCTGATGAGAACGATGATGATTGTGATGACGGGACGCTGAAATAGTGGTGGTGGTGATGGTGGTGGTAATGATTCTCTTTTATTACAGTGATGATGGTAAGGATGCTGATGGGAATGAAAATGACGATTGCTGTGACAAGACGATGAAAATAATACTGACGATGAAACATGGTTATTATGACGAAGAAGACGATATCATCATCACCATCACTATAACCACACTACACTGGTCAGCTCAATAAAGTAATGATAAACAATACAAAATACACAGGAAATGGAAATAAGTTTTTTTGTTCTAGTTATACTATGCATAATTGTGCCTTGTTGATTATACAATTACTACTACCACCACCACAACTACTGCCACTACTATACCTCCACCATCACTACTACAATTACTACTAACGATGATGGTGAACTGTGGCGGTGGTAGTGTGGTAATGCTAGTGGTATTGGTGGAAACAGTGATGATAAAAGGTGGGGAGTGGTGGTGGTTGTGGTGGTGGTGGTCCACGGTCGGGAGGTAGCCAGCCAGGTCCTTACCGAAGCCTATGTTATGATCGCCTCCAGCAGCGGCCCCGCGTGACGATAATTAATGAAGCTTCAGGGATGAGATGGTTAATGATGCGAATGTTATTGTGTGTTGGGTTAGGTTTAACAGAGGCCAAGGAGTGAAGGAGTGGTGGGTCTGGTGGGAGCTGCTTGTCGACGCCCATCCCAACCGCTTACCTGATACAGTGGGCAGGTAGCAGTGGTGGCGATTGTGGTGGAGGTGGTGTGATGTCTAGTAACTGAATGAATGAAAAAATTATATCATGAAAAAATATGTGGTTAACTATGAAACTGTCCGATTTTGATGAATCTTGAAATATTAAACAAATATTAAGATTAAAACACGTCCAGAAACGAGAAATGGATACGATGGTGCATGAAGGTGTGTATCTGTAAAGTCCGGTGTTCTGTTATTTGTATCTTCCTGTCTTTATAATTATTTTAAAAGGGAAACATATAACATCTTAAGAACTTGAAAAAAAAATGCTGAATAAACAACTATTAAGAAAAAAAAAAAAAAAAAAAAAAAAGCGAATCCATAAACCTTAGAATCCTACCTGCAGTGTTTCCTAATTTCCCAAGACTTCAATTGTTGTAAACGAAGAGTACATTAATACACCTTCATAACAATAAATATAACCACATAAATTAATATAACCAAACAGAGCATACTATTTTCTATTCATTTTTAAGGAGCTGCAATAAACTGGATTTCTATTTTCTATTATTTCGTAGAATTTCGGTAGTTTCGTAGAATTTCGGTAGTTTCCTTTACACACACACACAAAAAAAAAAATAATAATAATAAACTTCTATCAAGACTGCTGTATCTTTGTCACACGTGCCTATTTTCAGTTACTTATTACCCATACTAAGAAAACATGCCATTTTTGAACAGTTTACACAATCTCTTATTCGCTAGCATAATACCTGCAGGCAATCTTAAATCTACTTACTTCTTCTACCTGTTCATCAAACCCACCTGAACATCAACTTCCCATTTACATAACAGAGAGAGAGAGAGAGAGAGAGAGAGAGAGAGAGAGAGAGAGAGAGAGAGAGAGAGAGAGAGAGAGAGAGAGAGAGAGAGAGAGAGAGAGAGAGAGAGAGAGAGAGAATGGGTGGGAAGGGAGCGATGCGGCCATTACAAGTGCCGCCCACGGAGCATAAACAACTTCATTACGAATCGATAATTGGAGGTTGTGTGTGTGCCGCTTGTGTGACGTCACCAGGTAGTCGCCGCGTCACAGGTAATTACTGGTGGCGGCCACGAGGGTGCTGGTGAAGCTAATGGTGGTAGTGAGTGATGGTGGAGATTGTGACGGTGGTGGTGGTGGTGGTGGTGGTGGTGGTGGTGGTAGTGATGGGTGGCGCATCGTGGGAGGTGGAGAAACAGTAGTTGGTTGATTATCATTGTTGTTCGTAGTGGTGGTGGTGCAAAGGCAGATAAAGGGTTGTGGATGACGTAGAGGCAGCTGTGAAACGTCATTTTAGTTAGTACTGTAGATATTGTATTGTTGTGAATGACTGTATGGATGCAAGTAAAGGTGGTGGTATTGGTGGGGCTGGTGTAAGGGTGTGAGAACAGTAATACGGTTCGTACATGGTGTCTCGCGAGGGGGGTGTGGATAGTGGTTATGGTGGCGGCAAAGGTTGATGGCGAATTACTGAGCAGCACAGCGGGGTGTGGTGATAGCCTCGTGGTGATGACTCAGCGATTTCTTGAAGTAGAACTGATTTTTCTGATTTTCTTTTCTCGGTGCGTTTGATCTCGTAAAAGTGCAATGGAGGTGACAAGACACGCCGCGCAATGAGCACGAGAGAGGAACCAGTTAGAGCAGAACAAGAAGGAAAAAAGTTCACCTTAATGAAAACCAAGGAGTCTTCTTTTTCAATCCCCTTAGACAAGATAGGAAGAAAACGGGACGCAGTTATTAACCTTCAGTGTCGGTATCTTGGGAGGGAGCCTCGAGGGGAGGGTATGGGAAGACGCACAGTGTATAGCGGTGTGTGTGGGTCGCGTTATACGAATCACGTTCTGAAACACTCCTGCATGCACCAAATCTACACCTACTTTCAAAAGCCTCTAGTTAAAGCTATACACGGATTTTAAAGGATATTCTTATTGTTCTAGTGATATATTAATCATATTTCTACACTATTAACAGTAAACAAAACCTTGTAGTCTTTGTGGTCTAAAAATAATTGTGATGAGTGCAAGGCGTTTCTGCATACGGCCGTAATAGCAGGAGTGAAATCGCGTGAGGAAAATTACGCTGTGGGTGAGAGAGCGTTGTGGGTAGTGGATATAACAAATGACACTAACTTGTGGGAGCTACGGTGGTGTAGTATCAGGAGGTCAAGACGTACGTGTATGTGTGTGTGTGTGTGTGTGTGTGTGTGTGTGTGTGTGTGTGTGTGTGTGTGTGTGTGTGTGTGTGTGTGTGTGAAAACTAGGGTATAACAGTGCAGCATGACGATTGACGGGCGGTTCGTGGAAGGCAGTGTGAGGTAGCGACGTGCGGTGTTCCCTTAATAACGGAGTGCAGCGGACAATGGGTAACAGAACATATGAAACACACCCACGCACTGCCCCGCCTCCCGCCTCTCAGTCTCTCCTCTCCCCGCTACGCACCGCTGCCGCCTTTCTCCCCGCCTACTTGACCTGGTGACCTGGGCCGACCTCACTCACCCACCTAGTGCTGCCCTCTCTCTGGTGCACGGCGGCAGCATCCAGAGAGAGTTTAATGCGCCTTGTGGCCAAGAGATAGCGCGCGGCCCTAGAAAAGAGGGAATTTTGCAGCGTGCTAAATGTATTTTGCTTTTACAGCCGACAGTAATATATTGTATTTATTTGCTAAAAGTGATTGCTGTCTTCTTTCAATTCTTTCTCTCTCTCCCTCTCTCTCTCTCTCTCTCTCTCTCTCTCTCTCTCTCTCTCTCTCTCATTTTTTGTACATATAAGAGATTATGTTAGTACATATGAGAATAAACAAGGGGCTAAGCTCACAGTCAGCCACCTCTGAGCAGGACGTGCATAGTCAGCCCCACTATGAACAAGTTATCAACCTATGCAATTAAAGATACAAGATGGAATTTTTGCTAACAAATAGTTTACCTCATCTAGTATAATACGTCGGTACAAAATTCATAAGATACCGGAAATTCTCGTTCCCTCTTCCCCTGAGGTCGACAGATCAAAGTTCCTATTTCCATGAGAGGTTTACGGCACGCTTAAACCCACAGCAAAGCACTGAAGCCATCTGGACCGTGTTGGCGCAGCATGTCACCAAGGAACACACTGCAGGAACTGGCACATTTTATGACCATTAGTATGAGTGTCGGAAGTGATGGTGGTCATGTAGGAACGATAGCACCAACACTAAAGGTAGCAACACGGTATTGCAGTCCGGTAGAGGAGCAGAGTAGTACAGCAGTTAAAGCATTATCATAGCACCAGTAACAAGTAAACTGTACTGGTAATTTCTATTTATACGTCCCTGATTCACCGCTTTACTTCGTCACTTCAAAAGGGAGAGAGAAAAAAAAGAACCATTTTTAGTCTAGTGTGTTGAAGGATGTGTGTTCACTTGGTTCAGTCGTGTCATACGGTTCACAAGCAATTATTTCAACATCTACACCTGGAGCAGATGTTGCTGAGGGAGGAACAGGTCATGTCAGTGTCTACCCGGTGTGAATATTTGATAATTTACAGAAACACGCATTTTGCGCCTTTGAATGATTCATTTGAGCGCAATCGATCAATTTCACTGGTTTCCAAACTTTTCAGTTTGTTACCTTATTCAATATGCCACATCAAAACGTGTTTGCCCTTTCACAAAGTTGTCATTACGTGTCCAATACTGGACACGTCATAGTTGAAGTTGGTGAGTGACTGTCCTGAAGTAAACCTACCAAAATACTTTTGATTTGACACAAATATACATTTCATTTTTTTAGTATAATACTGTATAGAAGTTTCCAATGCTGATATTCAATTAGTTTAACTTTATTACTTAATTATAATACATTTACTTTAAAGTTTGCAAGGTAAAAACTAAGTTAACATTAGTCCTAAATACGGCAAGGGGTAATTTATTCCCAGTTTGGGACCCATTGATTTATTTATATGCAGCGGTATTGTATCATATTTTGATGTAAAATACACAGCTGCCTCACTGATACTCATGGCCGAGAAACCACGTCGAAGTTACCGTCATGCCCGCGAGTGTTGCACTGAGCACAGACTGGATGGAGTGTTATGTGCGTGCCGCTTGCTTCTCATATTGACAAAACACAGAGAGTTGGTTCATTTCCTGTGCCTACCAAACAAAACACGCCGTCTACGGATTGCCTTTCTTGATTCCGTTTAGGCAACTACCACAGTGACATGGTCATAACAACGCGAGTCATTCTCCTCGCGTCGCACAGACAACAGCACGTGATGCAGCTCAAAGTAACACATGATCCTGCATAAGAGCAAAACTCTAATTTATCTAAAGCAGAGGACAATGTCGTGTGATGGACTAGCCAAAAACTTAATCTTCTTCCTCATCAAAAAGAAGTTAGTTAAAAACAAATATTCTACAGTGCGTGGCAAACATCAACAACAAACTTGGTATACCTCGTCCCAGGAGAGACGGCTAGCGCTATACACGGCAGGACGGACAGATAAATTTTAGATAACGAAGGTAAATAACTTGCCTTAAATTAAAGTATCCTCTCTTGCAATTATTTTCAGGACCTGAGGAAGCAGACAAACTCGAGAAGGCAGCAAGGATGAACAGGGACAGTACTTGACAGGGAGTGCACTATATACTTCCAGTCTATTGCGGTGAGGAGGCTGTGGACGAAGGTCGAAACTCTCTACACTGTGGCAATGGTGCGTGGTCGGGACCAGAGGGCGTTGACCCACATTGAATAATACTCCGTACTGGAAAATCCTCGCAGAGAACATAATGGTCAGAAGCTGTGGCCATCCACCGCATCATACGTACTGTTCTTGCGGCCACCATGCGTAGCTTCATGCTTGTTGGTTTGTCCTCAAAGCAATTCTTGTTAGTTGGCAGTTCAGGAGAAGGCTCACCAGATTCGTTCGAAATATGTAAACTCCAATGTTCTCATCGCGTTTTTTAAAGTTCTTGTAAATGCAGTCAGTCAGCAGAGAAAATTGTTTGAATTACATCTTAAAAACAAGTAATATTATCTATCGCAATTATTATTTTCCTTTCTTAAAAAAAAATGTACCATTTGTGCTCATATATTCCAATTTTTGTAACGAAGGTAATTTTCATTATAATTCTGAGGATAAGTTCCATTCCATTATCATTTTATTTATTCATTACAAATAAAGATATTACTCCAAGCAATCAAAAAGACAAAATAATAGTTAACTGATATGGATGGAAAATTTAACTTATTATTTAGTACACGCAATTTTGTTTTTGTAAAATTCACAAAATTCTATGGATATAAAATAAGTTTTAAGATAAGATTTCTCCACAGACCAATTTATTGTTACGTTGTTGCACATCGGTGATTAAGAAATGCCGGATCGCACTGAGAAAGTTGTTCCCAGGGAGATGGCATGCAGCCGCGTCAGGCAGATCTGCTCAACCCTAAATACTCACCGATTCTATAACAAATGCAACGCTTGAGTGAAGAGGAGAGAAAAGGCTGCCGACGGTAAATTTTTGAAGATCCTCAACAAATATCGAACAGGCGTGCAGGAAACATTCTTTTTGGAGCACCGCACACCTGGCCAGACACTGCCACACACCACACACCTGTTTTGGTACTACCACACACAAAATACGTCGCTCAGCGCTGTCACAGCGCTTGATTGCATGAGAACTACCGTACACACGTATATACGAACAACCTCCTAACACCTGCTCAGGCACTACCTCAAACCATATATGCGACCTTACCCTGCCACACCCCACACAACTGGCCGATCATTGCCGCATACCACACACATCACACATGGCCCGGCGCTATATATATATATATATATATATATATATATATATATATATATATATATATATATATATATATATATATATATATATATATATATATATATATATATATATATATATATATATATATATACATATATACCATACATTACGTCTGACACCTGCCCAGAAACAAACACACACCTGACCAGGCCCTATTACACACCACACACCTAGCAGGGCACATCACACCGTTATGCCGCTGCTGCACTTCCGGCACGCTATACTGCAAACTTTATGGCTAAACCTTGTCACTCTCGATGTAGTTACCGTTTAAACAATAAATCATTTGCTAGGAAAAAAAATTGCCTTCATTTTCTTAGATATTGTAATTGTGCATTCTATTCACTATTGTGATAATATTATATATAGTGCATATAATTACATTAAGATGCTTCTTATGCTGTTGAATTTTAGGAGGAAGACTTAGATTCACTAAATCTCTCTCTCTCTCTCTCTCTCTCTCTCTCTCTCTCTCTCTCTCTCTCTCTCTCCTAGATACCATCATCATCGGTGTTGACCTTCACAGTTATCTTCATACATGGCCAACGCTGCCACTCTCCCGGGTCACGAGGAGGAAGGAAGACTGACCCGAGGGAAACGAAAGTAGGCTACGTAATACATACATGAGACACACACACACACACACACACACACACACACACACACACACACACACACACACACACACACACATTTCAATGATAAAATCCAAAGCAATTTGAGAGAGAGAGAGAGAGAGAGAGAGAGAGAGAGAGAGAGAGAGAGAGAGAGAGAGAGAGAGAGAGAGAGAGAGAGAGAGAGAGAGAGAGAGAGAGAGAGAGAGAGAGAGAGAGAGAGAGAGAGAGAGAGAGAGAGAGAGAGAGAGAGAGAGAGAGAGGTGGAGTGCTGAAGAAGAAAGCCTGCGTTGCGTTCCGAATCAAAATAAAAATGGAAGGAAACTGGAAAAACTCTGCCAATTCATCTGGTGGTCTTTAATTAAAGAAATAAACCAGGCGAAGGGTAAAGCGTGATGAGTAAAAGGCTGGGAGTGAGAGGCGGCGGGCCGAGGCGGGGTCAGGGAGCAAGGTGAGAGGAAAATATATATAAAAAGTGCTGATGCATGATGATGATGATGATGATGATGATGATGATGATGCTGATGATGATGATGGTGGTGATGGTAATGGGGGCGATGAGGGGGGTGGAGGGTGCGTGAGGAAGAAGGGAAGGGGAAAGAGAAGGTGGAGGAAGAGTAGGAGAATAGCGACAATTTTACTAAGAAATAATTAACGCTCGTAGTAGTAGTAGTAGTAGTAGTAGTAGTAGTAGTAGTAGTAGTAGTAGTAGTAGTAGTAGTAGTAGTAGTAGTAGTAGTAGTAGTAGTAGTAGTAGTAGTAGTAGTAGTAGTAGTAGTAGTAGTAGTAGTAGTAGTAGTAGTAGTAGTAGTAGTAGTAGTAGTAGTAGTAGTAGTAGTAGTAGTAGAAGATGAGGATTAGAAAGAGGAGGAAGAGAGGGAAGGGGAGAAGGATAAGGGAGAGGAAGCGGGAGTTGGAGGAGGAGGAGGAGGAGGAGGAGGAGGAGGAGGAGGAGGAGGAGGAGGAGGAGGAGGAGGAGGAGGAGGAGGAGGAGGAGGAGAAGAAGCATCAGGAGGGGAGAAGGAGGTAGACATGGAGGTGGAGGAAGAGGAGGAGGAGGATTAATACGTCGAGGAGAGACAACAAATACCAACAAGTATCAAACAGCAGCAGATTCTAATTTTACGTTGCGGTTTCAGATGATTTATATTGAGACTGCAGAGGATGATATGATGATGATGATGATGATGATGATGATGATGATGAGAAGGGGAAGGAGATTAAAGGGAAGGAAACTACAATAGAACAAAAAACACAAGAACAGGACATCGATAAAAGCTGATCACATCTATTCAGAGTGAAACGGCGATGGAAACTTAACATTCTTAGGCTAAGCGAGACTTCATCCACCCTGAGTCACTTGATGAGCTGTTCGCGGCGGTTTCGTCCCAACTCTTAACTTCTGTGACGGCAATAATGATGACAGTGATGAAAAAGAAGGGAATTTGAATAGAGGATTATACCGCCTCTCTCTCTCTCTCTCTCTCTCTCTCTCTCTCTCTCTCACACACACAGCAGCCACCACCATCCGCTCACTTTTCTTCTCTCCCAGGCTGTTAATAAATCCACAATGATCCTCCCCATGCTTACAAAGGAGCCACCGTTCCCACCCGCTTAATGTCCATCCAATTATCGCCACCGTCGGCAGGTAATTTCAACGCCACATTAGGCGGCCTCACGAGGGACGCCGCGCCGCTGGGTCCTTCACGCCGCGCTTTTTTGTTGGTAGCCCCCGTGTGGTGACCGCGCTGCTCCCTCCTACTGCAGGTCAGACGCCACAGACCCGAGTCGCGGTTTTGTTCATGGAAGGGAAGGGAAGAAGAGAAGGTAGAGAGATAGGAAGAAGAAACAGGAGCAAAGAGGATGGAAAGGAGAAAAGGAAGGTAGATGGGGAGAGGGGAGAAATATGGAGGGAAAATAGATGGAGGGAGGTTGCAGGGAGGGATGGGAAGGAGAGGAAAATTCAAGGTTCTAAGAAGGAGGGATGGTGGGAAGAAGTTTTGCGAAGGCAGAAAGCGAGTGAAAGGAGAGGGAGGAAAAGGAAATGGGTGAAAGGAAAGAATGGAGAAAATGAAAGGATGAGAAGGATATATACTGTATTTGGAGGGTGAGAAACAGTGGTGCGGTGCAGGAAAGAGAAAGGCGATGTGGTGAAGACAGAGGAAGGATGGATGGAAAGAAAAGTAAAGAAGAGAAGACAGATGAAAGGCAGGAATAGAGAAATATGAATTAAGGAGGAAGAGGAAAAAGAACAAAAGGAAAAAGCGGAAAATACAAGTAAATGAAATCAAGAAACATAGCAGGAAAAAAAACTTAGAAAGAGGAAGATAAGAGGAAGAAAATAAACTTAAGAGGAGAAAGAGGAAGAGGGAAGGACTGTGAGAGAGCGAGGAGGTGCGAGATGTTGCAAGGAGAATTACGGTATCTTAACAGGCATCACTTTTGCCCCAGATCGTGAGTGACGCAGCCCCACCCTCCTCCCCTCCTTCACCTCACCTTGCCTGTGTCACCCTCACCTTACAGTGCGTCCCTCTCATGTCACACCCACAAGCGCCACCGCTCCCACGCCTATCACTAAGAACGAGGAATGACTGATGTCGGTGAAATATTAGTGGTATGGGAAAAAAAAGGCTTTACTCTAAAAGTGAAATATAAGGCCATGATATTTGAAGGACATGCTAGCAAGAAGTGACAGCGTGATATTCTACAGGTTACAAAAATGTACCTGTATAATAACACACCGGTAGTCTCAACTGATCCAAATGAAGGGGTAGACAGCAAAATAACACACGAGAAGGGAAAGAGAAAAATGTGGGCAAAAACCAAAGCAGAAATAAGCACTGCGTAGAGACTCGTTCCTGTTCTGCCTCGTTGACACGTGAGTTATATTTCCTGGAGGACCATTTCTCACCGGCGTGTGTGTTTCTCCGTCAAGTGCCGTTAATGCGTAAAGGATGCGCCGCCACGACCACACACGTTGTAAACCGAATCTATTAAGAGCGTTGCAACCCCATTTTTAAGGTGATTTTATACTTTTACTTTCGCAATCTTTTTCACATATACCATCCCTCCAACCTCTCACTCGCTCACTCGACCCTGAAACTACAAACAATCGCCTATTTCAACCTGGAAACCTGAGTCGGTAATGTGACGCAACGCCGAGACCTGAGCACCTCGCCACCCCTTACTGGTCGCAGGAGACGGACAGAATTCTCCTGTGCTGGCGTCACACTCGCCCACCGTGACTGCCGCCACAATGCTGCCTCGATTTCTCAACGGGATCACATTACTGCACGACAACCCTCTTTTGTTTTGTCATGACGCTGCTGGCCCTCAACGGTGTCTAGACGGGGCGAGGAGGCGAAGGGCGGAGAGAAGAGACGAAAAAGGGAACTGAAAGAGGGTCTGAAGGAGGGTACGGAGGGAATGTGAGACGAGAATACGAATAAAACAAAGGGGAAAGGAAACAGATGGACGAAAGCGGAGGGAGGATATTGTGGTCATCCCGGCCTTTCTTCTTATTAACTCCTGTTGGTTGGCTGAGGGAAAATGAAGCAAGGAAGGTTATATCGTAAACAAAAGACCTCACTATTAACCTTTCAAGGTCTTCAGAAATACGTGCGAAAAACAAGAAGACAGAGATGACTGGCGGTGGCGTGCAATAGGTGGTAATGATGGTGTGGAAAGTGGTAGTGGTGGTGGTGGTGGTGGTGCTGGTAGTGGTGCTAGCGTGCGGTACTCTTGGCTACTCCAAAAGCCTCTCCCGACTTTATAATTCAGTAATGAGAGTTTTCCATTATCGTAAAGAGGGAGAGAGGAGGAGGAGGAGGAGGCATTGGGTCGTCCTGCTGCTGCTGCTGCTGCTGCCGACACAAGCCTAACACTCGCACCTCCAACAGAAAATTACCGTCCTCGCCCTCCACCTTCCACCGCCCAGCCACTTCCAGCCACGCCTCTGCTAATGCGTGGAAAATGTGAAGCTAACTGTCAGGGTGGTGCTCCCGACGCCCTCAAGCACGGTGGAGTTACAGGTTCACGTGTGTAGGTACAAGTTGACCTCCAGAACACACACACACACACACACACACACACACACACACAGAGAGAGAGAGAGAGAGAGAGAGAGAGAGAGAGAGAGAGAGAGAGAGAGAGAGAGAGAGAGAGAGAGAGAGAGAGAGAGAGAGAGAGAGAGAGAGAGAGAGAGAGAGAGAGAGAGATGTAGTGTGGTTGTAAGCAAAATACTACTGAGACTAAACTGATGAACCTGACGAGAAAATAAAAGAGAGAGAGAGAGAGAGAGAGAGAGAGAGAGAGAGAGAGAGAGAGAGAGAGAGAGAGAGAGAGAGAGAGAGAGAGAGAGAGAGAGAGAGAGAGAGAGAGAGAGAGAAAACAATAGTCAGGTCAGTAACTTCACGCGGCCAACGAGACGAGACGAGACTCAAGGCTGCAAGAGTGCGCGACGAAGAAAGAAAAAAAAAATCACGGACTGAGGATCGAGTTACCAACATCCCTCGACCTCCGCGACATAAAAAGGTCGAACTGAAAACGAGGAAGAGGAGTCGAAGGAGAGAGAGAGAGAGCGAAAGAGTAAGAGAGCAAAAGTCGAAGGGATGATCGTGACATAAAATTCAGCCAAATCTTTCGAGAAACACGGAGTAGGGAGCAATCTTACCCACTTATCCTGACGACTTGTTCCCTGCCACCCGCCGTCCGCCCTTCCTTAGGTGTGGGCCGCCTGCTGGGTGTCGCTGCCCCCAGGTGTGACGCCGCCGCTACCTGACATTATGCTAAGTCGGTAGAGCTTATGAATAGTGATGCTCCTGCTACCTGTCTTGGAAGGTGGGAGGGAGAGGGAAGGGGAGCCTTGAGGTAGGGAATGAGAGGAGGAGGGATGGAGGAGGGAGAGTCATAAGATACGGTGGGAAATGAGTATGGATAAAGAGAGAAAGAAAGACAGGAGGAGGAAAACTTAATCGGTAAATACTACTAAAGTTACATGAAGTGAGACTAACAATGCAGTAGTACACATAATAATAATAATAATAATAATAATAATAATAATAAAAATAACAATAATAACAATAATAATGTGTAGATAATTGATCCATAAAATACACATACATACAAGATGTGATAAAAGCTAAAACGAATTTCATTAACAAAGGAAGATAACTTGCAACCAAAGTGAAAAAAAAGTCATTATTATAGTAGTAGTTAGTTCCACCATCACTAATTCCCGTGATCACCACCACACCACAGATAACATCACCTCGTGCACTGAGTCTCACCGGACCATTCCCGCGCATCACTACCAACCATCGCAAGACAACCCATCACCTTACAGTTCATCACTCAATGGGGGACTGCTGTCATTCGCCGCAACATAAGGAAAAATAAGACAAATGATCCAGGAGCATTAAAGAATCACTCGACGCACTCCATCAACTCGCCTGAGACATGGGAACGAGAAGAGGAGGAGGATAAGAAAAAAGGAACAAAAACAATACATAAATAAATAATGGAGCGAGCGGCGGCCCCCTGGTGGGCGGGAAATGAGTTATAGTTGATGGAGTTGCCAGATATCGCTGTTAAATTTCATCTTGATTAATAACATTTTTCCTCCATTAGACTTAGATGACGCTTACTCAGATGTTGTGTGGAAGCCTTTCTAACGAGGAGACCAATTACGTGGGGACTTTAAGGCGATATATGATGCTTATCTTCACACACACACACACACACACACACACACACACACACACACACACACACACACACACACACACACCTTCGATACAAAAGAAAGGAAAGGCAACATCAAACACCTTCCTGCAAAATATCTTAGCGAGTCAAACGATGTGGGAATCTTTCATGTGTGTTTGTACTTTTCTCCATCCTACGACTCGAATTGTCATTTTTTTCTTTTTAAATTGGGTGTTAATTTATCATTTTTATTCCCGTGTCCATACCTGATAAAAAAAAAAAATAAGACAAAGTAAGAAAAAATATAAAAATGTAAAGGAAAGGAAAAATATGCAAAGAAAAACAAGAGAACAAATGAAAAAAATGTACACAAATAAAAATAATTATCTACTGAAGAAGGAGGCGCCGTCGGGGGAGGGAGGAAAACAGTAAACCCACTGAGCAAAGATGGCACACCTCCCATAATAACAAGGCAGCACATCCGTGACGGTAGTGACGCGCCTTCCCCGTAACGCTTCAACAGACTTAACACGCTCATCAACGTCCGCGTGAAAAATAATAAATAGCGTTTTTCTTGCCCCTCCGAGCCGCATCATTAGATCTATTTGTCAGTCAGCCAGTTAATCAGTCAGTCACTCAGCCTGTCCGTTTCCCTGTCAGTCTCCCCGTCATTCCTCCCTCCCCCAGTACTCCTGCACGCATACCACTACCTGCCGACCTCATTAACCTCTGCATACTACCACCTCCACGCCTCCTCTTCCGGTTTCCTAGACTAAACGACCAGGAACCAAGGTATGTGAGGCACCTCGAGGCTCTTGCTGCTGCTGCTGCTGCTGGTGGTGGTGGTCATGCTTCTACTGATTACCCATCAACATCTTGACGAGCATTTATGGTGGAAAATATTTGATTTCTAGGCGAGAGAGAGAGAGAGAGAGAGAGAGAGAGAGAGAGAGAGAGAGAGAGAGAGAGAGAGAGAGAGAGAGAGTTGCGTGATCTGCCTCCTGTCATCTCACTATATTAACAAACTACTTACTATAAGGAGGAAAAAAGATAAGCCTATGTATTTTCATTACCATAAGCGTCTACTCTCACTCTCTCTCTCTCTCTCTCTCTCTCTCTCTCGTTATCATTCTTACATCACCGAGTAACAGAACTGCACACATTTTCGTTACAAGAATCCACACACACACACACACACACACACACACACACACACACACACACACACACACACACACACACACACACACACACACACACACACTCACTGGGTGGTCTCTAACTCCTGATAACCCGCAAAGTACACAAGACCTCTTCCATCCTTCCCTCCTTCCTTCCTTTTCGACCTTTTTTTACCTTCCCTCCCTCCTTTCTCCCCTCCACCTCCTTCCTACACACACCCGCATCTTGCTCTCTCTATTTGGATTTACTTCGTCTAATTTTCATCTTTACCGCTCATATCAGACTTCCTATCGCACACGTAATAGTTTCTCTACTAATAATTTCAACGTTTTCCCCTTCCATAATTTTCTATATCATTTCCCTCGTACTCAGCGTTTTTCCTTCTATGCACCCCCTTCGGCGCTATAGCTTTCCTTCCTGCTTCTCTGTCACCTTTCTCTCTCTCTCTCTCTTACCCTACATCACCTCAAGGTTATTTCAAAATTCCCCTGGGGACTTTCCCTTTAATGTGTTGATCCTTTATCCCTCCTCAGGCTTTCCTCCTATCCTCTCTTCCCTTCTCTTTTTTCCCCTTTTCCACTCTCTCACTATTCCTTCAAGGCACGTCCGCTAAGGTCATTTCGCGCAAGAAAAAAAAAAGTGTCCGATTCACCTTTATGGGAAATTAAGCTTTGGTGTGTGTGTGTGTGTGTGTGTGTGTGTGTGTGTGTGTGTGTGTGAGAGAGAGAGAGAGAGAGAGAGAGAGAGAGAGAGAGAGAGAGAGAGAGAGAGAGAGAGAGAGAGAGAGAGAGAGAGAGAGAGAGAGAGAGAGAGAGAGAGAGAGAGAGAGAGAGAGAGAGAGAAAGTGACAGAGAAAGTGACAGAGAGAGAGAGAGAGAGAGAGAGAGAGAGAGAGAGAGAGAGAGAGAGAGAGAGAGAGAGAGAGAGAGAGAGAGAGAGAGAGAGAGAGATGAGCGGGCTGTCAGATAAGGGAGAAAGTGGCTTGATTGGCTTAGTTGTGAGAGGAGGGTTGTAATTAGTGGGATGGTTGTTGTTGTTGTTGTTGTTAGTGGTGTTGGTGGTGGTGTCGTTTTTGATGTTGACTGTGGTGGTGGTGGTGGTGAAGAAAGTAGTAATGATACGAAAGATCATTATAAACATCACAAATACAGTAAAACAAGAAAGAAAAAACATGCTCTTGAAATTTAAAAGTATATACAAAAAAAAAAAAATAAATAAATAAATAAGCAAAACCTTATATATTTTCTAAACGTGTTGATTTTCTACTCACTTTACATTCCGCATCATTTACGAACGGCCTACATTTACTCGCCTGCTCGTATATCCCTCTGCCTGTCCGCTTTAACTGCACCAAAAATATCGTTGCGCGCGGGTCTTCCTGGCCGTCACTGTCTGTAAAAGCAAACAAAACCTCCCTTCTCCGCTACTCAACCACACTGATAAGTTTACATTGGCCAAGAAGACTCCATTCAGCCTCCATCTTTCCCTCCCTTTCTCCTACCACCTGCTGCTCCTCCGTCAGGTCATATGTGCTCCCCTTCGCCAGGTGTGCGTAGGGAGGTGTTTACTGCCTCGCCCCGGCCATAGTGAGACGCTGAGCTAGAGTTCATGCGCCGAACGAAGCTACAGTTGTCGCTTTGAGGTTTTACGCAGCGAGGTGTGAGGAGAGTAGCTGGCAGGATGAAGAGGCGGGGTGGTGTTTGCCGGTAAACTGTTGTAAACACTCGTATTTCTTTTGGTGGATATGTTGGTGGTATAAGAGAAGTGTTATGCGAATAAGTATTGAGAAGTACTTTTATTTCTTCTTTTCTCTCAAATTCTCGATCGAAGTCAGTGTCATCTCTTAAGATTTCATTTTCCAACCATTTCCTTCAAGTTTCGTCCTTCTATTCACCACTTTGACTTTTAAATTCCTGCACCCTTTTTCCTTTTTTTTTTTTATCTGGTTAGCTTTTGGTTCGTGTCTTTCTCCCACTTTTTAATATTCAGCTGCGTCTCCTTCCCGCTGCTTTGCCAAGGAAGGCGAGGGTGTGATGACGGCCACCTCTGCGACCCTTTTATCGTTCCTCCTATGCCTCCACTCTCAGTGCGAACAAGGCGCTCTGATTCAGAGGAAGAAGAGGATGTGAAGTCAGAGAAGGTGGAATGGAAGAAGATGGATGAAAAGAAGAATGGAAGAGAAGAAAGAACTGTATAAAAATTGGCGTACACACACACACACACACACACACACACACACACACACACACACACACACACACACACACACACACACACACACACACACACGACGAGTAAGGAAACAAGACAAGGGTGACATGCGTTTTCCGGCCTATTAGGAGGTTGTCTAGGTTTGAGAGATATTTTTCCTGTTCCTCGCGTCAGGTGTCGGGTGGGTTGTGTGTGGCGGCGACAACGGTGACGGCTCGCGGCGCTGGACGTCGAACGAACTAGTATTATTGTAATTAGAGTTGTTGTACCGATAAGGGAGAAAGTTATTCTCTCTCTCTCTCTCTCTCTCTCTCTCTCTCTCTCTCTCTCTTCTAGATACACCTGACCACTTGTAAGACACTGACACTTGTTGAGGCATAATGCCTGAGTTTCTCTTCAGCTAGCGGGACGAGGACGAGTGGGGGTGGAGGGCAGGAGTGACGCGGAGGAGTATCGGTCACCCCAGTCTGCCATCCCACCCGCCACCGGATGTTGTATGTATTCCGGTGACCACATATGGACAGCGTGATTTCACTTAACGAGCAAGCCCCGTAGAGGGAGCCTAGCGGCGCGGTGCATGTATGGGTCCCTTCCATTCCGTCTCGCTGGCTGGATTGTGCAAGAAAAAAAAGGAGAGAGAAAAAGAAAAAAAATAAATAAAAAGCCGCAGAGGAGAGACCTTGCGGATGTGTCACAGCCAAGGCAAGTCGGAACCCGTGGGACTAGCAGTCTCCCTGTCGTAAAAACTAAATAATTACTGCAATGCTCTAAAAAAAAAACCCTGGCATCTAAGAATATGTCCGTGGCAACACATACACATTTAGGAATAAAAATGGATTAAAATGTTTGCTGGAAGAGAGACGCACTGGAGCGTGGCAGCTATAGAGGCTTGAAATTATCAGACCAAATCACGAAAAGTGGCTGAGAGAGTTTCGAGTTAAAGGATCGAGGGAAGGGTGGACATACGTATATGCAATTCAATCTGATTTCGTACCAAGAGGAACCGTAACGGATATAATATATGTAGTTAGACTACTGCAAACGGAAGTTCTAAGAGAGAATAAGGACTGGGATATGGTCAAATTATTACTGCAAAATATACGATATAAAAAGAAAATGGTGGTGCTCCCAAAGATTGGTGGTGCATGAGCACCTTTACTTTTTTTTATAATCTTATTTGAGGCGTTATGAAGGGACTCTGGGATAGATTTGGCTCTGATAACTTGGAAAATATAAAGTTCACAAGAAAGTGAGAGAACATAGAGAGTCCACGGGCATTAGAATATATGGAAGGTCAAGGGCGTTGGTAAGTTGTGTAAAGAGAGAATATAGTCCGGCCATGCGCTGGCTGCAACTAATTTCATCACATGTTAATTGGAAATATTTTGCGCAAAGACGTGCACAACTATGAAGGAAAGTCTTAAAATAGTAGGTGCAGCTAGTGTGAAAACAGTGGCAGAAGATAGCAGGAGATGCAACATTGTGGCAACAGAGGCTGAAAACAGTCACCTACCACCTCCAACTTTCCAAGGACACACACTGATAAAAGGTTAACGGTCTGGGGCAAGTGAGAATTGCTGTGATATCAGAAGGAAACGTGGCGCCTCCTCCAAGCTGCAACACTTCCTATAAATTTCCACTTCCTCATTCCTTCCTCTCCATCACCTTGCACAAAAAAATAGGCATCTCACTTCCAGGTATTTTCCTTTTCATTAGAAATTTTTCAACCAAATAAACATAATGGATGTAATAAATTTTGGTCAATCGTCTCTGCAAAGGTAATGCCAATGGACGGAACTTATGTAATGAAAACTATGTATATAGAAAAAACAGGCGACAACAAACCTCGTGGTCCTGAGAGAGAGAGAGAGAGAGAGAGAGAGAGAGAGAGAGAGAGAGAGAGAGAGAGAGAGAGAGAGAGAGAGAGAGAGAGAGAGAGAGAGAGAGAGAGAGAGAGAGAGAGAGAGAGAGAGAGAGAGAGAGAGAGAGAGAGAGAGAGAGAGAGAGAGAGAGAGAGAGAGAGAGAGAGAGAGAGAGAGAGAGAGAGAGAGAGAGAGAGAGAGAGAGAGAGAGAGAGAGAGAGAGAGAGAGAGAGAGAGAGAGAGCGTATCTAGAACAGTAGAAGGTAAAAGAAAAAATCTAATATTTCTTTTCTTTAGTACGTAGTCTATATCCAATACTAAGAGAATTAACATTTGAACACTGTAACCTGAACAAATATACTATTATACTAAGAGAACTTTACATACAGATATCACGTAGCATGAGAGAAAACACTTAAATAAATGCATAATTTTACAAAGTAATACACACACACACACACACACACACACACACACACACACACACACACACACACACACACACACACACACACACATTGTAAAATAATCAGCAAACTGCCACACCTCTGACGCCTGTCACCTTCTGCACAGCAAGTCTAACCGATGAACGTAATAATTTGGCGCTAAATGAAGCCTGCCTGCATAAATATTCTCTCTCCCTCTCCCTCTCCCTCTCCTCTCTCTCTCTCTTACACCTTCACTCCCTGGTTCCACCTGTGTTTCTTCTCTCGTGGGACTGAAAACGAGGCTGCACTGGGAGGGTTTGGAGGCGGCTGGGAGGAACGAGAGTGAGCTGTGAGGGGCTTGAGGGGGCTGGGGAGGAGTCGGGGGTGTCTGGAAAGGCTAAGGAAGGATCGAGGCGTGGAGAGGAAGGCTACTGTTGCTAGGCTGAGCTGGGATCTAAAAAACAGCAATACGAGGCAATAATACCGTGACGTAACCCATTCTATATGTATTGCCTCCTTCCATCCATCCTCCTCCTTTCCTCCTTCTTCCCCTCCTCCAGCACACCAATCCGTGAAGCTGGAAGGAGGAGGAGGAAGATAAAGAGGAAGAGGAGAGGGCGGTAGATGAAGGGGAATAATACATAAGGAAGGATGAGAGGAGGGAAAAGGAGAGAGAGCAGAAAAATGGCGTAGGGAAGGAGCACGTAGGTTGAAGGGAGAGAGGAATGAAGAAAATAATAAATAAGGGTAACTGAAAGGCTGAAGGGAGAGGGAAGGTTAGATGAAACATAGTGAAGAGGAAGGGGAAGGGGAAGGAGAAGAGGGAAAGCTACGAAACAAAGGAGAGGAAACTAGAGGGAGAGGGGAAATGCAGTAAAAAAGAAGCAGAAGCGAGAGGGTTAAGATGGAGCAACAGGGAGAGGGGAAGGGAAAGGGGCGAGAGAGAAAAGAAGGAACGTGAAGTGAGAAGGAGAGGGAAGATAGACAGAGATCCCTCCAATAACGAAAAATAGAGCATAATAAGGATAAGGGGAAGCGAGATCAGACGCAGGAGGAGAAGGAGGAAGAGGAGGAGGAGGAGGAGGAGGAGGAGGAGGAGGAGGAGGAGGAGGAGGAGGAGGAGGAGGAGGAGTTTGGACAATGGCGCGACAAGGAAGACGAAAATGAGGATGGCGATGAAGACGAGAATAAAGAAGACGATGATAATAATGAGGACGAAATCAAGATGAAAATATAGACGACAACAAAGGTGAGAAAGAAAACAAGAATGAGAAGGAGGGCAACAACGAAGAAGAGAGCAAGGAAAGAAAGAAAAAAGTAAGAGGGAGATGCGAGAAAACATGAGGCAGAGAAGTAGGAACAGGAAGAGAACAAGCAGAAGAAGGAGGGAGAGGCAGTGGAGAAGGAAGAAAAGATGATCAAGGAGGAGGAACAGGTGAAGTAACAACCTGGGTGGCGCCTCTAACCTGCTACACAAATTGCAGGTGAAGTAAGTGATCACCTGACCAGCACCAGCACCTGCGCACACCGAGGAGGCAAAAAAATGTGTGTGGGGTGATGAATGGTTTCCGGAGAGAGAGAGAGAGAGAGAGAGAGAGAGAGAGAGAGAGAGAGAGAGAGAGAGAGAGAGAGAGAGAGAGAGAGAGAGAGAGAGAGAGAGAGAGAGAGAGAGAGAGAGAGAGAGAGAGAGAGAGAGAGAGAGAGAGAGAGAGAGAGAGAGTGTTCCTACCTTCTTTTCACGAATCCCCACAATTCGTATATTTTATCCAATTTGATAATGAAAATAAAAAAATATTCTGCTCAACAATGTCTTAAAAACAACAAAAACGAGAACAAGTAATCACAAATTCATAATAGAAACGTCAATTACACAAGAGCGCCACTGAGTAAGATAAGATATTCAATTAGATATGTTAATCCTGAGTGTGTCATTGAAGATTTCTAAGATTAGTTAGGGAGCTTGGAGGTGTGTGTGTGTGTGTGTGTGTGTGTGTGTGTGTGTGTGTGTGTGTGTGTGTGTGTGTGTGTGTGTGTGTGTGTGTGTGTAAGCTACAATAGTTTTATGCATTCGGTATCAACTATTTAACGGTACTGCAGATGGCGTGTGATTGGAAAGAAGCACCACAAATACGGACATGAATAATAGCAGAGAGATCTTGTCCAGGGGCGTCGTGGAGCCTGCGTGCGGCG
Source organism: Portunus trituberculatus (assembly GCF_017591435.1). Classification (NCBI taxonomy): domain Eukaryota; kingdom Metazoa; phylum Arthropoda; class Malacostraca; order Decapoda; family Portunidae; genus Portunus; species Portunus trituberculatus. The sequence goes on from NC_059296.1 coordinate 14,590,892, forward strand.
AAGGAAAGGCGGCGGACGGACGGGAAAGGAGCGATTAAGGATCGAGGGCGAGGGACTGAGTACAAGCTAGAGGAATCAGGGCAGGGATTTCACTATCAACAAAACACGACGTCACTTTGCGTTGCATTTTCGCCCAGACATCTTGATATATTTGCCACACGAAGATTGTTTCATCCTAAAGAGAAATTCAAATTGGTAATGTGGAAGAATTTGCGTCCGAGTGTGAAAGTTGTGGAAGATGTGAGAGACAAAGTGAGCTCGTGAGAGAGAGAGAGAGAGAGAGGAGAGAGAGAGAGAGAGAGAGAGAGAGAGAGAGAGAGAGAGAGAGAGAGAGAGAGAGAGAGAGAGAGAGAGAGAGAGAGAGAGAGAGAGAGAGAGAGAGAGAGAGAGAATCTGTAATATTGTTCGAATGGCAACAGAGAAAAAAAAAATCTATAACGAGGAAAAGCATAAAGCGTTGTTACCCACACGACACAAGACTCGTTGGTAATTTTCTCCGGTAGATTCTGACTCACGAAAAAAATCAGGCGTGAAAACCAAACTAGGAACATCCCCTCTTAAGTAAGTCATGCTTTCCCTCAATTTTTCCTTCCTTGCTCTTCCCTTTACTCCCTATACTTCCTTCCCTCAAGTTACCGTCTCTAGCCTGCCATTTCTTCCTCCTCTTTCTTCTCTTTCCCAATATCATATTTTTTTCTCCTCTTCCTTCTGTTCCATAAGACCTTGCCTCTCCCTCTTCCTTCTTTACCCTCTCTCCCACACGCACCCTTCCTTGCTCTTCCTCTTCCTCCCTATCCTGCTTTCCTTCAAGATACCCTGCCGCTATCGTTCTTCCTTTCTCCTCTTCCTTCTCCATAACATCTTTCTTGTTCTATCTTCTTCCCTCGATTCTTCCCTACTGTTATCCTTCCCTTGCATTCTGCACTGAGTCCCCTTCTCACCTTTCTTTCTATACACAGTAAGCCCTTCAGTCTCCCTCCTTTCACGCCCCCGCCGCTGTCACGTAATACGAGGATGTGACCACGAGACTACGCGAGTTACCTTTA
>NC_059296.1:14594437-14599437 GCF_017591435.1 Portunus trituberculatus
GAGAGAGAGAGAGAGAGAGAGAGAGAGAGAGAGAGAGAGAGAGAGAGAGAGAGAGAGAGAGAGAGAGAGAGAGAGAGAGAGAGAGAGAGAGAGAGAGAGAGAGAGAGAGAGATATTCATACTCTTATTGCTATTTCTTTCATTATCACAATCTCAATTATGTAAAGCTAATGAATTATCTCTCTTTCTTCCTCTCTTTGATACATACACACACCCACCCACCCACCCACCCCCACACACACACACACACACCACACCCCACACCCACACACACACACACTGCCCTGTGATCACACCTTCACTCACGCAGCGGCGGAAGCAAAATCTAGCAGACTTTGAGGTGAATTAATCTTCTTGTAACCTACAGGAGACCCGAAGAAACCCCAGGACGAGCTCACTAATACACACACACACACACACACACACACACACACACACACACACACACACACACACACACACACAAGAAGGAAAAAGAGGGGAAAAAATAGTGGGGAAAAAAAGTGAAAAATACTCTGTGTCGACGTTTCGTGCTCGACTCGCCACCTCAAATTCCAGACAAGACCCGACAAGTGACGTCACAAAAACCAGGGTTCTAATCCACGGGTGCCGAGAGAGGGAGAGAAAACTAGGGGTCGGGAGGGGGGAGACCGAAAAAAAAAAAAGAAAGAAAAACGTAGCAAACACGTACAAAATTCCGTGTGTGGCCGTCCTGTGTTTTATTTCTCTTTTTTATTCCCTTCCCTTTTCCTTATGGTGTTATTGGCTCTGCTACAGCGAAATGGGACTTGCTGGCGGGGGAGGGGAGGGTGTTGACGGGAAGGGGAGAAAAGGGGCGAATTTTTTTTTTTTTTTTTTTTTTTGTGTGTGTGTGTGTGTGTGTGTATGTGATGGTAGGTAGTGTCGGGGAAGAGAGGGATGTGGATGGGGAGAGGATGGGAATGTGATGTGTTGGGGACGGAAAAATAAGGTAAGGTTTGTGGGGAGAGGTAACAGATGGGTGGGGGAGGGAAGGAGATGGAAGGAGAGGGACGGGAAGGGGGTACAAGAGGTTTGGTATGGCAGAGAAAGGTGATTTGAGGTCGTGGGTGAAGGAAAAAAGAAAAAAAAAGCAGTGTGGCTCCATCGACTGATGAGAAACTGATGAAAATGAGGAGGGAGACGAAGAAGAGGATAAGGAAGAGGAAAGGCGTGGATGATGGAATGGTGACATGAGGAAAAGAACAAAAGATGAAAAATAAACTGAAAACAAAAGTACACCAATACAATTAAACCAATTCCCATTTCCATAGAGAATTAATAGAACAAAGACATACAAAAATAAGACAGTGAAGGCAGAAAAAAGAGAGATAAAATAAGGTTATGTGAGGAGTAATGAAAAAAGAATCTGGGATCAAAGGTGGGTGGGATGGGTAGGAGTAGGAGGGGAGAGAGATTAATAGAGCGAGTCCAAGCCAAGCAATGGTGGGTGGGGAGTGTTGGTGGGGAGTGGCGGGTGGGGAGTGTTGCTGGGGAGTGCAGGTGTTAGAGAGAGTAGTGGATGTGGAGTGGTGAGTGAGAAGTGGTGAGTGAGGACTGGTGAGTGAGGTGAGTGGAGTGCAGGCGTCAGGAAAGAGGGTCAGGGAGGAGGGCCAGGGAGGAGGAGGGCCAAGGAGAAGGTGCAGGGGAAGGCGGGGGTGGGCCAGGCACGCAGGTCAGAGTGCCAATCTGGTGTGTGGGGCGACCCTGCAGGAGGTGCCTGACAAGACTCTCATTTTCCATCACACACTTTTATTTTCTTACAGTTTTAGAGGATTTAGTTTTTCTTTACCCTTTCTCCTGTATATTTTCAGCGTTTTTCCCTTTCCTTACCATCTACCTTAACTACTGCGTGCTTGACTGACGTTCCATTTCCTGCCTGGCAAAAATCCTGGTAATGCTCCTTAATTCACGTGGGGTTTAATAGCGTTTCGTCAGTCAATAAATACCTCTATTACTCCATTACTAAAACTTCAAATATTCTTTAATTTCTTTACTCGAGTGTAGAGTACGAATTACTTCACCACTTGTTCAGTCAGATCTCTTCCCTTATTTTTCGTATGAACTTAACTAAAACCTGACTTTTTTTCTCTCCCCTAAGTGTGGGATACGAATTACTAAAACACATACTTATCTAGACAAAAAGAAAAAAAAAATAAACTCGCCTCTCGCAATATTCTTTAAGATTTATATGTGCTCTCCTACTCACACTCCAACATCTTTAATTCCCTCGCAAAAAAAAAAAAAAGTACTATAAAAAACTCCCCACTCATTTCTTTATTCACGTGCTGTAATTTACAACTCACTCGACCAACGCTTCGCTTTTTCTATCACACGGAACCTCTCGACCCTCTATTTATTTGGCCACACGCTTTGCTTTACTGCTTCCATCGACCATTACTTGTTTTTTTACTGTATTAATAATCACCCTCTTTCTATTGTGCAGTTCTGTGTATTACCTCCCCTGTAATGTATTCCCCGTGAAACTCGTTCTGTCCCTGCACGCCAACCCTTTTAGCTTACGCATATATCCCCCTTAATGTCTCGCTTCATTCAATATTTACTGGACATGCACGCACATACACAACGCAAATACAGAAAGTTAAAGATTATCCATAAAATCCGGTAGGTGCATTGTAATCTTTTTCCATCCCCTCCCACCTCCCTCTCTTTCTTTCTTTCTCTTTCTCATTTCGCCCACACCACGCATGGACGTGAGTGAGGCAGGGGAGAGAGGGAGGGAGAGAGGGAGAACGGGAGGGAGGTATAAGGGAAGCCTGTTGTCTATGGACCTGCCACCCTTTCCCTTCGGCCCCTAACAGCCATAGACTCCACGTGTAGCACCAAACAAGCACGTCTGATGGCCCCAAATCCTGACAAGCTGACTCCCTCAACCTTCAAAAATTAATTAAAACCGCGCCATCGAAGCCGTAATGAAACGCTACAGTAGAGCTGAAATGAGGACTGAAAGTGTTATTGTGGCTTTTTTGAGGGGGAGAGACAGCGAGGGTGCGAGATGTGTGAGGTAGGGAGGGGTGGTGTGGGAGGGTGGAGAGGAGTTAGTGGAGAGAAAGGAGGACTTGTGGGTAATAGTGTGGGTACGTGATAAACAAGCGAGGCGAGGAGCTGAGGAACAATAAGGAAAGCAAACCGACAGAGAGATGAAATAAGAGACAGGTGTGCAAAGGTAAGTACTTGGTAACCTGATCTTTGCTTACACCTCTCTCTCCACCCCCCTCTCTCTCTCTCTCTCTCTCTCTCTCCTGTCTTTCCTTTCTTTCTTTCTCAGTCCATTCGTCTCCTCCCTGTTCCCACCACTGTCTTTAATCCCTCCGTCCCATATCCAGAAACCCTCCTCCTCCTCCTCCTCCTCCTCCTCCTCCTCCTCCTCCTCCTCCTCCTCCTCTCCTCGGTTCCTCGCAAGCAAACTCCAGCACAAAACCATCACACAGACGAAATCCTCATACAATCGTTTATTCAATGAAAAATCCATCTGCACAAATAAACACCAAATCTCCAGCTAATCCTCCTTGAGTCCTCCTTATACAATAGCCCCCTTTTGTAATCATCCTCAATCCCTCCCTTCGCTCCCTTCCCTTCGTCGGGGTCATAATGGGTCAGGTGGAGGCGGGCAGAGAGTGACCTCCATTCTTCTTGTGGACGGGTCTTATTATTGTCCCCACAGGCAGGTCAGGTCAGGTCACTAGCGTCGGACTAAAAGGTCACCTCGATTCACTGCTGCTTGGTGCCCATTGCTGCCTGAAGGGGAAGGGAGGGAGGGAAGGCAGGGAGAGGGGAAGGGAAGGAGGGTAAGGAAGAGCAAGGGAGGGAGGGAAAGGGATAGGGTAGAAGAAACAGGTACACTTTATAGTTGTTCTGTCTTTGTCTGCCTAAATCTTTTGTTTGTTTTGCTTTGTTTTTGTTGTTGTTGTTTTTGTTGATGTTGTTGTTTGTGTTATTTTTGTTTGTCGTGTTTTTTTTTTCGTTTCAGGTGTTAATTGTTTAATTGCATTAACCTAGGTTATATAGATTTAGGTTTAATAATTTACCCACTCTAGTCACACACACACACACACACACACACACACACACACACACACACACACACACACACACACACACACACACACACACACCGCGTAGTGTAGTGGTTAGCACACTCGACTCACAATCGAGAGGGCCCAGTTCGAGTCCAGGGGCGGTGAGGCAAATGGGCAAGCCTCTTAATGTGTGGCCCCTGTTCACCTAGCAGTAAATAGGTACGGGATGTAACTCGAGGGGTTGTGGCCTCGCTTTCCCGGTGTGTGGAGTGTTGTGGTCTCAGTCCTACCCGAAGATTGGTCTATGAGCTCTGAACTCGCTCCGTAACGGGGAAGACTGGCTGAGTAACCAGCAGGCGACCGAGGTGAATTACACACACACACACAAACACACACACAAAGAAATCAAGCAAAACTAATCCCCTTTCATTCCAATTTCACCTTTCTCCTTAATTATGAAGAAGAAAGAGGAGAAAATGATAACAGTGATCATAACGGTGACGGTGATTAAGACGAGGCTGATAACGATGGCTGCGATAACAATTCCCTCGCGTTCAGAGGGAGGAACATAACACGATTATTACCGGTACCAGCCATCGCACATTATCACCACCGCCATCACTTCTATCGCTCCTGTCATCACCGTCCCTATTATCACAATTTCATCCCTATCATCACCATCACCTGAGCGTGAAGAGATAAATCCAGGTAAAGTGGCCAGTTCAACCTGAAGAAGGCAACCACCCATAACCCTTCACCCCACACCCACCAAAACCCCCCTCTTAAAATCTCCACGTCTGCCACCCACAACTAAGTGTCGCCCGCGTTACCACCACCACCACCACTACCACTGAGGCGTACCACTGTGTTAACTCCTGCAAAATTTATGAGGCCGTTTACCTTACTGATTATTTGTCCCCGTATTGATGAGAACGACGAGAAG
>NC_059296.1:14604437-14624437 GCF_017591435.1 Portunus trituberculatus
TTAAGGAAGGATGCAATTTACGACACAGTATATTAACATTCATTCTATTCATATATCTATTTGCGTACTTATTGTCTTTATTTATTTACACAGTTAAGGTGTTCCCTTCACTACACGCCTGCCACCGTTAAGAGTGATACACAAACAGTGAGTCCCTGCAAACCTTACACGGTTCCTCCCTTATCCACAGACAAATTGGATGGATGACAAAAATAAAGGTGTTTATGAGATTCCAGTGTGTGTTGTATGGTATGGTTTTCTATTGGTGGGACTGAATGCTTTGCTATCTTGTATTCATTGGCCGGGAAGACTAGTTTGGGAGGGTAAACTATCTCATTAATCAAGGATAGTTATATAAAAGGTACTTACTATGCTGTATGCGGTACTTGCCTTGACACGTATTTAAGGTGTAACTGTAGACACAGATCACGAACATACTTCACCTCTTTTTCGTTCCTCCTTCCGTCTTTTGTCGTTTCCGTAATGAAGAAAAGAAAAGAAAACGATGAATTATTCTCTCTCTCTCTCTCTCTCTCTCTCTCTCTCTCTCTCTCTCTCTCTCTCCTTTCAGTATTCACGCTTCAGGTATGAATCGCAATATCATTCTTCTAATTTAATCAATTTCCGTGAGTCACAAATACGACTTCCGCGTCACGCATTACGGCACCGCTGATTCTTTATGGTTATTGCTGCTATTACTGCCGTCATTATTATTATCATTATTATTATTATTATTATTATTATTATTATCATTATCATCACTATCATTAATGCTACTGCTACTACTACTTGCACTACTACTACTACTACTACTACTACTACTGGTGTTATTAGTATTGTCACCTTTTTTTCTAATTATACACAATAATTCCTCTTTATCTTTATAACTGCTGAATACTTAACATATCCACAACCACCCACATGTTCCCCAGGTATCTTACACCACTCCAGACCCAACAAGACATCCACACATTTCTGCTTTCCTCTCTCCAAGCTCCATCCTCATGACGTCCTTCACCTCCTTGTCCCCTCTTCTCGATCCCACACGCACAACACTTTAATTACTCCCGTGGGGGTAAGAGGCGCATCTGACGAGCAGCAAGGGACCTCCACACCTCCAAGTGGCGACATGGGTTCTGCTTTGCGTTTTAAGGTTTAGACACTTGGGAATGAAATGTTAAGGGGTGTACTGTGCTCGCTTTGTTTTGCTGGTTAATTTTTTTTCTTATTTTAGAAACGTGACGATAAAGTGTTATGTCTTGTGCAGTATTAATTAAGTTCTTTTCTTGGTCTCTAATCTCTCTTTGTTTCACCCGTCTACTGATCCAGCTGTCTATCTATATGTTGCTATCCCTCCCCCAAAAATCTATAATAATCGTACGTCTAGTTCTTGTTACACCATCCGAGAGAGAGAGAGAAGAGAAAAACCAGAAAAAAAGGAAACAGTTGATGTCTGAATCTTTTCTCCAGTGCAGAGGATAAAGAAAGTAGGGGAAAAAATTCTGGTTGTTGCCATAAGACCAAGGCTGAGAACACGAGTGGGATGGTGCATGTAGCAAGTGTTGTCTATAGGAGGAGGTATTTGCCAGCTTAGGGGGGAACAATATCCATGGAAATAGCGATAGGAGGTGATGTAACAATGCGGCACAGAGAGAGAGAGAGAGAGAGAGAGAGAGAGAGAGAGAGAGAGAGAGAGAGAGAGAGAGAGTAATACAATCTGCTTAATTTAATAATGAACAAATCCATCAAAGCATGAGACATAAGATATCAGATAAACCAAATCTCTCTCTCTCTCTCTCTCTCTCTCTCTCTCTCTATAGTTTCTTATAGCAGGTGCGTTTTATTTGTTATCTTTTTTATGTTTTCAAGGGTCTTGTCAAATGATTCGGAAAGCAAAAAAAGATCATTATGCCGCTTCCTCAATAAAAGACAATTGAAGAAATTTCCCCACAGAAAGAAAAGACCAATTCCGTAAATAAAGCTTAGGACACAGAAAAAAAACCCAATTACCTAACTCTCTGTCTGTCTGTGTATGTCTGTATGTCTTATGTCTTTCTGTCTATCTGTCTATATCTGAGTCTACCTGTTTACCTCTATCTGTCTGTCTTTCGTTCTGTATGCTCGTATGTCTGTCTGTCTGTGTACCAATATCTGAGTCTACCTGTTTATTTGTACCTGTCTGCTTTCCGTTCTATATTTCTCGTAAGTCTGTCTGTCTGTCTACCTATGTCAAAGTCTACCTGTTTACCTGTATCTGTCTGTCTTTCGTTCTATCTGCTCGTATGTCTGTCTGTCTGTCTACCTATGTCAGACTCTACCTGTTTACCTGTATCTGTTTACATTCGTTCTATCTGCTCGTATCTATGTCTGTCTTTCTGTCTGAACCCGCCTATCTATCTGTCTGCCTGTGTCTGGCTGGCGCTGATAAACGTGAGAGAACAAAACACACCAATACTTTCCAGGCTGACTCATCTTCCCGCACACACTCCAGGGGACCAAGAGACTGCCACACTGTGCTACGTATCCTTCACTTTGTATTTCTTCTGTATTTCTCGGGGCGTCTTTTCCCTCTCTCGTTATCCTTCGCTTCCTTCACCTTATCCTTTCCTCCTTCCTGCCTCCGCCGCTCATCAAGGAATTCTGGTCCATATTACCACTGGGTGAGAGGGACATTTCTTAGAGGAAGGGATGGAAGGAGGGAGGGAGGGAGGGAGGGAGGGAGGGAAGAAAGAAGGGAGGGAGGAAGAAGGAGGGAGGGAATCACAGCCCTTTCTTGGAATCCTGCGCAATTTGGAGTAATAAGGAAGGGTGGGAGGAAGGAAAGAGATAGGCAGGGAGGGATGGAGGGACGGGGTTAGGAGGAGTGAAGTGAGAGGGAGAGAAGAGGAAGCAGGAGGGGAGAGCCAGACAGTATAACCAACGAATCATGAGAGAGAGAGAGAGAGAGAGAGAGAGAGAGAGAGAGAGAGAGAGAGAGAGAGAGAGAGAGAGAGAGAGAGAGAGAGAGAGAGAGAGAGAGAGAGAGAGAGAGAGAGAGAGAGAGAGAATGAAGGGAGACGGTGATACACATAGAGAAAGAGAGAGAGAATGCCTTACTTTACATATATAGTAGCCACTCTTGCGATGCACTCTTGGTCTGCTTACATCCAGGGGCAGAAAATAGAGGAGGAGGAGGAGGAGGAGGAGGAGGAGGAGGAGGAGGAGGAGGAGGAGGAGGAAGACATGAGAGAAAGAGAGAGAGAGAAAAGGGGGGAAGGGGGATAGGAAGAAGGGGGTGACAGAGGAACAAGAGGGAGGGTCCGGGGAGCGAGTAACACAGATTGGACTGTAAATGGTGCCTTATCTCCCCCAGCGAGCGGCTCCTGATGGCGGGGCGCACGTCATTCTTCCCGCTGTAAACTGTAAATTGTAAAATCTTTCGGCGCAGACATGTTGTAACTCATCGTATTCAGCGGTTTCTCTCTCTCTCTCTCTCTCTCTCTCTCTCTCTCTCAACGTCATAAAAGTAAAAAAAAAAAAAAAAGAGAGAGAGAGAGAGAGAGAGAGAGAGAGAGAGAGAGAGAGAGAGAGAGAGAGAGAGAGAGAGAGAGTTCCTGCCTGCCACGCACTCTTTGGCCAGCAGTGCTCCTCATTAGTGGGGCCCTCCAAGGTGTGGGAAGCTGGGTGGGGCTGGAAGGATAAGGAGGGACGAGGGACGCATGGAGGAACGGAGAAGCATGAGAAGAATGATGGAGGCATGAAAGAAGGATGGGAGGAATGCAAGAAAATGGAAGTATAGAAGGAATGATGGAGACAAAGAAGGAAGGAAGGAAAGAAGGAAAGAAGGAAGTCATAGAAGGAAGGAAAAAGGCATAGATGGAAGAGAGAGGGACAAGGAATGAAGGAAGTAGAGACAAAGAAGGAGGATGATGGATAAAGAAAAACGGCAGAAAAAAAATATATGATTGAAAGAAACGAAAAGACAGAAAGTGAAGGAAGGAAGCAAGGATGGAAAAACGGCGGGTTAAGGAAGAAAATACAGATGTAAAAAGTAAAAGAAGGAAGCAGGGAAGGAGAGCAAGGAAAAAAAAAAAAAAGGGGAGGAATATACTTTTGCACCGAAGGAAAAAAAAAAAAAAATACAGAATCGTTGTAGGGAAATTAATGGCAAATAAAGAATCAATCTGAGTTTCCAGCTTCAAAACTTGTCTCTTTAGTATTGTGCATATGTAGTAGTCATGAGTCCCTTATTCTCATCATCATTATCGTCATTATCAGTTTCTATGTTACAACTAATACACTCTTTTGCAGTCATTTATTTTCATTTACACACCAACAAGACTTATCTCTTCTTTCTATATACATTATGTCTATCCCGCCTTTTTTTTTTTCTATTCAGATACCAAATATAAATTCCTACTTTTTCTCTTTTAGTTTTTATCTATATAATGTTCCCTATGATCATTCACTTATTATTATACGAAAATCACTAAACTTGTCCTGAAAATTTAGAATGAACCTGGAGATCGACTTGATATCCTTCCTCTATGCTTCACCGTTTAATCTTATTTTCAGTAAGGCCATGTACATTTTTAAAGAGACTTATATTGTTAATAGTAAAAGGGTTATACATTTAGTAAGGAGGGGTGGATTGCGTGCTTGATTCTTATTCCCCCTGAAGTAAGAAACACAGTTGGCAGCATTATATACAATTCTTATTTTGTTTCAGTCTCCCATCACTACTTTCTTCTCTGGTTCTTTATTTGGGAGTCACGTCTCATGGCACGAAAAAGCCACGATGTGTAAATATCATTACATTGACCCTGTTTACCAATCTGTCCGTCTGTCTCCTTGTGAGTCTGTCTGTCTTTATCTGTGTATTTATCTCTCTGCTATTTGCCAATTATCTATGCACGTGTTATCTTCAGAAGTCAATGTGTTCCCTTTATCTATCTATTCATCTATCTGTTTGTCTGTCTGTACGTTTGTTTCTGTCTGACTATCTATCTGTCTCTCTCTCTCTCTCTCTCTCTACCCATCAGTTTATCTATCTTCATTATAGTCTTTAAGCAACTCAAGCGCTTTCTCTCTCTCTCTCTCTCTCTCTCTCTCTCTCTCTCTCTCTCTCTCCCCAAGGTTCCTATTTGAAGAAGAGTTACTTTGACAATGATAAGGAGGGAAAAAAATTAAAAGCCCCAGAGACAGACCTTTCCTTCCTTCCTCCCTCTCTCCCTCCTTTCTACTCTTCCTCCCTCCTTCCTCCCTGTCTCCCCTCACTCACTCAGCAGAAGCAGCGAAAATAATTAAAGGCTGGTCTGAATAAACAAATGTCACAGATTTAGTGGTCAGTTTCAATATCATGGTTCTGAGAGAGAGAGAGAGAGAGAGAGAGAGAGAGAGAGAGAGAGAGAGAGAGAGAGAGAGAGAGAGAGAGAGAGAGAGATTGTGACTTCCTCGTGTCTCCCTCCTGTCTGTCTGTAGTGCCGTCCCCCTCCTCCCCCCCCAAAAAAAAAAAAAAAGAAAACGGAGAAGTGAAGGTAAACGAAGAATATAAAATTGCGAGAAGTAAAATGAGAAAAACAAACACGTAATTTGATTTATAAACGTACACTGGAATAAAGACGTGAGCAAAATGGAAGACCTTATTATACCGGAGAGTTGGAGGAGGAGGAGGAGGAGGAAGAGGAGGAGGAGGAGGAGGAGGAGGAGGAGGAGGAGGAGGAGGAGGAGGAGGAGGAGGAGGAGGAGGAGGAGGGATGAAAAGAAAATATGGAGTGAAACTAAAGGAATAAAAGAAATAGTGAGAGAGAGAGAGAGAGAGAGAGAGAGAGAGAGAGAGAGAGAGAGAGAGAGAGAGAGAGAGAGAGAGAGAGAATAGCGGGAGGGGGGGACTGAAGACTCACGTTGAGCAAATACTTTAAGGAAGGCAGAAGTGAACTCCTTTAGAGCGATGAAACAGCACACGAGGAAAGCAAAACATGGGAGGAGGAACACCACTAACCTCCCAGTCTCCCCCTCCTTCCTTAACTCTTGACCCCTCCCTCTCTACCCACCCTGGATCCCTTCCCTTCCTTCCCCACCCTCCTACCCGCCTCTCTGACCCAAATTACGCTTTCCACCCACTAAAAAACTCACACTTTTGAGCGCTATTCGAGGGATAAGGTAACAAAGTGATCCTGAGATTTCTTTACCTGTCACGCGAAAGGCTTCAGGTGTTTCGTTTTTCTTTTCCATTTTTCTTCCTCATTTTTTCACTAGCCGGGGAAAGGTGTGTTCGTGGGGTTTGCTTTGGCCGCCCTGGGAGTCTGTCTTGGCAGGGAGATAGAGAGAAGAGTGAGGAGAGGGGGAGGAAGAGCGAGCGAATAAATGGGAATGTTGTGAGGGTAGATAGAGTTAATGGAGAGAACGAGGAGATAGTAAAGGTGTTATTGAGAGGACGGTTGGCCGAGGTGAGCATGATGAAGGTGAATGGAAGTGAAGGGGTCAGGGCTGGACTCTCCGATGGTGAAGGTGAGGGAGGAAGAGTGAAGAGCGATGCCAGTGAGAGGTGCATTATAATTGGTAGTGAAGGTGAGAGGTGGGAAATGAGGCAGATAACTGAGTGAGGGAGAATGGTGATGGGTAAAAAGATGATGGATGACAAATAGGCGAGGAATGGTGAGTAATGAGGAATGCAGTTAGGGAATGAAAGGGATGAAAAAACAGCTTGATGAAGGAGTGAGGGTATGGGAAGGGAGGGTGGAAGGAAGATGGGCTGAAGGGGTGAGAGGGGGGGGGTGCGGAGGTGAAGGGGAGGTGATGGGGGCAGGCCGTGTGTGTCAACAGGACGTACGTACCTACATGTTTGGGTTTCTGTCACAAGAGTTTAATCAATGGCCATCTTGTGAAACTGTTTCTGAAGACGCTCCCTCTTGTGTGTTTACCTGTACGTGTGTGTGTGTGTGTGTGTGTGTGTGTGTGTGTGTGTGTGTGTGTGTGTGTGTGTGTGTGTGTGTGTGTGTGTGTGTGTGTGTGTGTAAGAGCACGATTAAAGGAAAGGAGAAACGCTTAATTAAACGTTGTGTGACAGTTAGCCTCACCATCACTACCACCACCACCACCACCACCACCTCCACCACCACCACCACCACCATAAATAAACCTTTGTATTTATTACCTTATTTATCAAAGAACTTATCTTCAGCCTTACTTTTCCTTCAAGTCTTTCATTGGTATACCTGCACTGCAATGGTTCACCTCTCCTTTACTTTACTCGCTATCTTCAAAAGCGGCCACTGAGGAAAAGGTAAACTCTATCAATAGTAAATATAATGAATTTGTAAGTTAATAAAACTCGGATTCTCGGAAAAGACGTATCTTCTCTAAATGTGGACCTACCGAGAAGATGATGTAGCAGTAGCAGCAGCAGCACCAGTAGTAGTAGTAGTAGTAGTAGTAGTAGTAGTAGTAGTAGTAGTAGTAGTAGTAGTAGTAGTATAATGATGATGAGGATGATGATGATGATGATGATGATGATGATGATGATGATGATAATAATAATAATAATAATAATAATAATAATAATAATAATAATGATGATGATGATGATGATGATGATGATGATGAAGAAGAAGAAGAAGAAGAAGAAGAAGAAGAAGAAGAAGAAGAAGAAGAAGAAGAAGAAGAAGAAGAAGAAGAAGAAGAAGAAGAAGAAGAAGAAGAAGAAGAAGAAGAAGAAGAAGAAGAAGAAAATACAGAAAAAAATAAGAACAGAAAAAAATGATAAGAAAGGGAAGAAAAGAAAGAATAAAACAAAGAATAAAAAAAATAAAGAACAAAGAAAATTAAAACAAAAATAAAAATAAAAATAAAAATAAGGAAATGAAGAGGAAGAAGAGGGAGGCCAACAAGAAAATGTAGATAAGTAAGGTACCGTTTCCTGATGGCGCCCCTCCCACACCAGATAGGTCATCGCTAACAAACTGACGTACTGAATAAGCCCAGTGTAATTTGTGCCCCAGATAGACTCAAGTGCATTGTGTGTGTGTGTGTGTGTGTGTGTGTGTGTGTGTGTGTGTGTGTGTGTGTGTGTGTGTGTGTGTGTGTGTGTGCGTGTGGTTCCGTTGGCCATCCTTCTCTTCCCTTCCTTCTCCCCTCCGTTAGCGCCCTCCTTTCCTGCTCCTCTCCTTCACTCACTCTCTCTCATTTAAGTCATCTGTTCCTTTAATGTTTCCTCTCTTACCTGCCATCCCTTCTCTCACCGTCGCCATTAATCATCGCTAGTAATTTCTCTTCCCCTTGCACCTCCCATTGTCATCCCCTTCATATTTCTCCTCTTTCCTCTATCAAGCTTCACCGCCCTTCTCTCTCTCTCTCTCTCTTTCCGTCTCTCCCTTCCTTAATTCTTTCACGATCTTTGCTTTTCATTTTTCCCGTTTTCCTTTTCTTCCGCTATTTCTTTTTTACATGCATGTCAACTCAATCTACCTGTAAATTAGTGACTTGTGAATTACGCTCTTTAGTCCATAAGCAGCAGGTGACTTTGATAATTTCACCTGACAACAGATAATTACTCTCTCTCTCTCTCTCTCTCTCTCTCTCTAATTGAAGTTCTGGGAATCATATTGCTTCATTTGTTAATCAACGGGACAGATTTGAGACTGGGCGATGCAGTGAATCAAGCATCGTGTCTGGTGTTCTGTTATCATCCACTCGTTAAGCTCACTAAACTCTTGCCTTCACTACTCGCCTGTGTGTGTGTGTGTGTGTGTGTGTGTGTGTGTGTGTGTGTGTGTGTGTGTGTGTGTGTGTGTGTGTGTGTTGTTTTTTTCTTATATACTATACAGATATCACATGAACATTACGCATACGATTGGGACTGATATAATGTTCAGTAGTTTTTTGTACATCTTTATCTAAGTTTTCCTTTTTTTTTTTTTATACGTCTTGTTTTATTGTTTTCTGTCTTCATGCCTACTGTTCTCATACATTCATTCATTCGTTTTCATTGTTTAAAGTTCTGCTTATTGTGGTTTGCGGCTATGGTGGTGGTGGTGGTGGTGGTGGTGGTGGTGGTGGTGGTAAATTTATATATGTACTGATGATGGTGATACTGATGGTGATAGCGGTACTGGAAATTATGCTGCTGAGAAGATGAAACAACAATAACAACAGCACCAACAATAACAACAATGACGACGACGACAATGACAATGACGAGGAAAACAACAGTAGCAGAAAAAATGTATAATGAAACTATAACAAAAAAAAAAAGGTGTGAAATCAAATCAATCCAATATCATCACAACAGTAGGAGATAAATAAGAATGATACAATAATAACACACACAAAAAAACAGGTCTTTAAATACAACCAATCTAATATTATTACACAATGTTCAGAAAAAAAAACGACAACATCCTTTTCTCACTAAAATAAAACTACAAATGACAAAAAAAAAAAAAAAAAACACGAACGTTCAAGTATTTTAGTAACTGTCCTCTTTGTCTTTATCACCACCTCATGCTTCATATACTAACTGTTTGCTCCTCCCGTGACGCTCTTCGTGCATTTTTCTTTCTTCCTTCTCCGATTCTCTCTAGCCAACTGCTTCTTCCACCCTACTTTCTCGTTTTCATCCCCTCTTCTCCTTCCTCTTTCACTTGGTCTTCCCCTCTCTTCCTCATTACTTCACCCTCTTCTTTACACTCCTTTTCCTACTTTTATTTGAGGCTATCCATCTTTCTCCTCGTCTTCCACCCAACATATCAACCTCTCTCTCTCTCTCTCTCTCTCTCTCTCTCTCTCTCTCTCTCTCTCTCTCTCTCTCTCTCTCTCTCTCTCTCTATGTTTCACTTTAATTAACCCACTGTGAATCATCATATCAAAACAATGTAAGCATCACCAGCATATCACCATTTGTTCTTCCCTTGAATTCGTTCGTGTCTTCCTCTTCGCCTTACAAACACCGTGCACAACCAGGCTCAGTGACTCGTCCTATTCGTGATACCCGGATGCTCTACACTCGCTCATTTCTCCTCCCAGTGCTCAGAAGACGGAAGGTTGGCCAAGGGACGGAGAACACTCGATCTTATTCTGCCTGTTCCTCAAGGGTCAGACTTCCTATACACACTTCCTGCTGCTTCGAGGACCCCGGCGTGGACTTGGGGGATGATCTGTTTGGGTCGTATATAGTAGTAGTGGTAGTGGTAGTGGCGGTGGAGCTATCCATTTCTATTTTTCATATTTATTCTGTTCAGTAAAGACCTGTGTGTGTGTGTGTGTGTGTGTGTGTGAGAGAGAGAGAGAGAGAGAGAGAGAGAGAGAGAGAGAGAGAGAGAGTGTGTGTGTGTGTGTGTGTGTGTGTGTGTGTGTGTGTGTGTGTGTGTGTGTGTGTTTCACTGTTTGATCTGCTGCAGTCTCTGACGAGACAGCCAGACGTTACCCTACGGAACGAGCTCAGAGCTCATTATTTCCGATCTTCGGATAGGCCTGAGACCAGGCACACACCACACACCGGGACAACAAGGTCACAACTTCTCGATTTACATCCCGTACCTACTCACTGCTAGGTGAACAGGGGCTACACGTGAAAGGAGACACACCCTGGCGGAGAATCGAACCACGGTCCTCTGGCTTGTGAAGCCAGCGCTCTAACCACTGAGCTACCGTGTGTGTGTGTGTGTGTGTGTGTGTGTGTGTGTGTGTGTGTGTGTGTGTGTGTGTGTGTGTGTGTGTGTGTGTGTGTGTGTGTGTGTGTGTCTGTCTGTCTGTCTGTCTGTCTGTCTGTTTTGTCTGTCCGTCTGTCTCTGTCTCTCTCTCTCTCACTCCAAAGTCATTTGCATAACATTTACATAATATTTCTTAAGCCAACTCATCTAATTACTCATTAATTCACTGCCTCATCTTTTTTTTCCTCGGTTTCTTTCTGCTGAGACACTACTACGCAGAGCACGCCTCTTGAGACGACCCACGCGCGTACTGCTGTCCAAAATAGAGGTCATACTTTACTAAACGTTGCAGCGATGTGAATAAATAAATAGATATAAAAATAAATAAAGAAAAAAAATAATGTGTGTCTGCTAACTTTTATCGTATCACTGTCTCTTCCTAATATTCCCGGAACTCTTATATAAAACAATACATTTTTAGATATATTACTGTATATTCGACTTACAAGCATGGTATTCAATGAACTCTGAGACATGACTACTTGAAGGATAAAAAGAGAGAGGGAAAATGCTACACCTTCCACGATTAATTATCCACATCGGGTAAGCAAAGTCCATCATAACATCAGTACTTGTATTTTACACGGGGTAATTCAAAGTTATTTAATTAATTATTCAGCATGAGCAAGGATTTCTCAGACAGATTCATGGCCAAGGAAACATTCGTATTGTTCTCTCAAGGTAACTCCCACGTATAATAACACACACACACACACACACACACACACACACACACACACACACAGAGAGAGAGAGAGAGAAGAGAGAGAGAGAGAGAGAGAGAGAGAGAGAGAGAGAGAGAGAGAGAGAGAGAGAGAGAGAGAGAGAGAGAGAGAGAGAGAGAGAGAGAGAGAGATACATTAACTCTTTTCGACTTTCATGTAATATTGATACGCGCACCCACCCATCCACCCACCCACACGGATACACACACACACACACACACACACACACACACACACACACACACACACACACACACACACACACACACACACACACACACTTGAAATTCATAGCAAATAAATAAAAGCGGACCTCACATAATTCCATTCCTTCCTTCCTCGCCTCTAATTCCTCCACTACCTTTCTTCTTCCTCTTCCTCCTCCATCGCGAACCCAAATATGAAATAAAAATACGGAAGGACTTGAAAACCGTACTCCTGGGTGATCTTATTTATTCGAGTGAGACGTGGAACTAATTAAAATCCCTCTCCAAACACCACACAAATCAGAACTTTTTATTTTTTTCTATTGACTTTTTTTCCCCAAACTCTATTTCCACAACATTTTCGTTCCCCGAATCTAAAACGTCGATGCAAACACCATTTCAGAGTCCTTTTGATGTACACATTTTGCTCCCTCGGCGTAGGAAGCTCAAATTTATATGCACAGGATGTAAATAAACTTTAGGGGCGTCCCAGAGCCGTGCGTGGGAAAGCCAGTTTTTGCGTGTGGAAGTAAGAAGCGAAGCCGACCAACCACCCCGCCTGAAGAAGAAGAAGAGGAAGAGGAGAAGGAGGAGGAGGAGGAGGAGGATGGGGAAGCCAGAAGACTCGGCGGGAGGTCTGTGTGCGACGGAAGGGCGGAAGGGAGGAGCCAGAAACGAGAGAAGGGAGTTGAAGGGAGAGGGCGGGGGAGATGAAGGGTGAGGAAGGTACACCTAGGAGGGAGAGACGATGAGGTGGAAGGGTAGAATGAGAGGAGAGGGGGAAGGGTGAGTGTAAGAGAGAAGAACAGCAGGGTGAGGGTGAGGGCGAGGGTGAGGGTGAGGGGTGCCAGCATCCCTTCCCTTCTCGTCCCTCCCTACCCAAACTTTTATGGAAATCCTGACAGTTTCTCCCATACGAAGGTATATTAATTTACATGGGTGTTTCCTCCCCTCCCAGCTCCTCTTCACCTTCCCCATCATGCAATCTCCACCTTCTCCTCCTCAAATCCTTCCCCTTCCTCCCCCTCCCTCCATAAGGTCTTCACCCTCTCCGTGCCTCGCCTTCTCTGTCTGTCTCTGTCTCTCTTTGCTTTGGAAAGAAAGACGATGAGATAATGTATTCGTCCGTAAATGGCGAAGGAATATTATGTCATTTTCCTTTCTCTCTCTCTCTCTCTCTCTCTCTCTCTCTCTCTCTCTCTCTCTCTCTCTCTCTCTCTCTCTCTCTCTCTCTCTCTCTCCTCTATGCTGCGTCTGACCTACCATGACCTGAACTCCTCGTGCTGAATCTCTCTCTCTCTCTCTCTCTCTCTCTCTCTCTCTCTCTCTCTCTCTCTCTCTCTCTCTCTCTCAAGCATTTCCTTTTCGCAACTACATATCCTCACTAATTATGCACAATCGTGTGAGAACGTACCCCTCTCTCTCTCTCTCTCTCTCTCTCTCTCTCTCTCTCTCTCTCTCTCTCTCTCTCTCTCTCTCTCTCTCTCTCTCTCTCTCTCTCTCTCTCTCTCTCTCTCTCTCTCTCTCTCTCTCTCTCTCAGTGTGGTACTTATTATTTCCTCACTCAGCCTTTCTCTCTTTTCATTCTGGTTTAATTCCACACTAAAAGTTTCGTCGCTTCTCGTGCCTCTCCTCCCCTACCCATCCCCTCCGCCCCGGCCTTCCCTGCTGTCACCTGGAGAGAATGAGGTGATCCGGTACCTTGCCTGCGTTGGCTTGTCGTTAATTACTCTCGCCTTACCTGGTCGCACGGGGGCTTACCTGTTGGCCCGTCTCACTGCACACTATCCACCTCCCTCTCCCCATCCACACTCCACACACCACACCAATCCCTCCCCTCCTCCTACTCTACTCCTTCTCCCAGCAGGTCATCCTCCCTCACACACCCCGGATCAGTTCTCGCCAGACCAGCTCGTCCAGAGAGTAAATTAGTTCCAGTTCGGTTCCTGTTCGTTTGGAAATCAACTTTGTGTGCACCTGGAAGGAAGGAAATGATTTTTTTTTCTGTGTGTGTTTGTGTGTGTTTGTCTTTATCGCTGTTCCGTTCCTGTGACCTTTATTATAAGTGTCGACAAACCAGTTTATTCAATCAGTGAGCTCCTCTTGGGCGATAAAGCTTCCTGTTTGTCTGTGATTGCGTGTGTATTTTCATCAAGCTTGAATTCCTTTGAGTCTTGAAGATTTTCGTCAATCAGGGAAATAATTCACTCCCCGGATATTGATTTTTCGTGATAGTTTCTCAGTGAAATCTTGTAATATATATAGATGAAAAGCAATGACTGGAAACACCGAAGCCGTGATGAGGTGTTCCATTTCGATATTATCACTTAAAAAAGAATTGGCGGTTCATAAACCATGCCAGAAAAAGAAAGACCAGTTCCTGTTTTCTTTCTTTGCTTTTCTTTTCCTTTTTTTTTTCTTGTGCTACATCTTACATGACTCATCTTGATAAAAACATATTTCATTTATGGAATTATTATTTTTTGTGTAGGAGAGAGAGAGAGAGAGAGAGAGAGAGAGAGAGAGAGAGAGAGAGAGAGAGAGAGAGAGAGAGAGAGAGAATAGCACCATCACCAAGAAGACTCAATCTTAACTTAATCTTCTCTCAATATCAGCAGCGGCAGTAGTTACAACACTGCCACTAAAACAACAACAACAACAACAACAACAACAACAACAACAACAGCAATAACATAACCAATTGCAAAAAAAAAAAACAATAACAACAAAACTAACAACAGCAACAATAATAATGGCAGCAGCAATATCAACAACTACCGCTCTTTCTATTACTATCATTACCACTATCACTGCTACTACTACTATTACTACTACTACTACTACTACTACTACTACTACTACCACTACTACTACACTAAAACAATCTTCTCTTACTAGCTCACAAAATCTTTCAAATCACTATAATATTGACTGAGATAGTGATAACAGTGCTCTCTCTCTCTCTCTCTCTCTCTCTGGCTCCTCAACCCGGCTTCGTTTTCTATGCATGGGGGGAAGCTGTCCAGAAAATGGTCTCTCAATCATTTTCTGCTGAATAACCAAGCTGAGAAAAATATGACCTCCTCTCGTCTCTTTCCTCCCGCTGCTATTTTCCTTCTCTTCTTTCCTCACTCTCCTCCTGTATCCTGTATTCTCTCTCTCTCTCTCTCTCTCTCTCTCTCTCTCTCTCTCTCTCTCTCTCTCTCTCTCTCTTTCCATCTTGAACTTTCCGAGAGATAAGTAAATTTAGGAGATAACTCGCTGTCGCATATTTTCTTGTTTACCTTTAAAGTTTCAGGGGAAAAATGCAATCTTTCCATTTTTACTTCTCATGACCTTCCTCAAAAGTCTCTCTCTCTCTCTCTCTCTCTCTCTCTCTCTCTCTCTCTCTCTCTCTCTCTCTCTCTCTCTCTCTCTTCTTCTTTATCTGTTATTTGTATTTGGCCTTTCTTGTCTTTCTCATATTCCTATCTATTTTCTTTTTTTTCTCATTTCTTTTTCATTTTCTCGTTTCATTCTTAACCTTTCTTAGTTTTTATTTATTTATTTTTTCATCACATTTTAGCTATTTTTTTTATATATATATCTCCTTTATCATCTTCCTTTTAATAATTTCTTTTCGCTGCTTTATACCTTCTCTGGTTCTCATTTGCCCTTCTTACTCTCTCTCCCTTCTTTCTCTATTTCCTCCTCCTCCTCCTCCTCCTCTTTTTTCTTCTCAAACTCTTTATTTTTTTTTTCTCCCTCCTCCCTCCATCTTATTTATAGGAAGGGAGAAAAAAATGGGTGAAAAATTGAATAAATAAACTTGTCTGATGAATCAAAGGACTGACAACTTACTTACCTGTCGTGTGTGTGTGTGTGTGTGTGTGTGTGTGTGTGTGTGTGTGTGTGTGTGTGTGTGTGTGTGTGTGTGTGTGTGTGTGTGTGTGTGTGTGTGTGTGTGTGTGTGTGTGTGTATGTGTGTGTGTGTGAAAACTTACACCCTTTCCTTTTTTTCGAGTTGTGTGTGACCAGCAAACTCAAACTTGCTATCCAGTCAGAGCATTTGAGTGTCTGTCCCCTCCTGTCATTTTCACCTTTTCTTCCTCTTCTTATATTGCCTTTTCCCTTTTCTGCTTCCTCTTATTCTTTACTTTCTTTGTTCCTGCTTTACTTTTGCCTCTTCCTCTCATTTTTAATCTCTCATCTCTTTAATTCATGTTTCCTTATTTTCTCTTATCTACTCTTGTCTCTCTCTTCATTTTGTCTTTTCTCTGAACTATCTTATCTTCTTTACTTTCCTATCTCCTTATCTCCTCTTCCTTTTTTGTCTTCCTAATACCTTCCTTCCGTTTCCGCTTCTCTATCCTTTATCCTCTTCCTCTTCTCTGTCCTTGCCTTCTCTTCCGTCTTTCTACGCACTCCTTTATCTCTCCTCCTCTTTTCTGTCATTTCATGCTCTCATTCTTTCTAATTTGTTCTTTTTCCTTTTCCTAATAGCTATTTTACAACTCTTCTTTAGGATTTCTTCTGCATTTCCTTTCTATTTCTTCTTTCTTTATTTTTTTTTCTGTTCACAACGCTACTGCTGCACACATGATGCATCTTTCTCTTCTCGTCGCATATCTATTTCTTTTCCACTAATCTTTTAGCTCCGAGTGACCCTTGTTATCTTAATAATTATATACAATCTTAAAAAGGGAAAAAAAAAAAAATCTATGCACTAAAATCATTACTAAATATATGATCATCTTTATTTTACCATTAAGAAAAAATGTGAGATAAATTTATAAAGCTAAGAAAAAGACATGGTAGTCAAAGGGTCATGCATGTTTACTACGCTTCCTGGAGGGAGAAGATTGTACCAATAAACAAATATAGTACACGGAGAGAGAGAGAGAGAGAGAGAGAGAGAGAGAGAGAGAGAGAGAGAGAGAGAGAGAGAGAGAGAGAGAGAGAGAGAGAGAGAGAGAGAGAGAGAGAGAGAGAGAGAAAGGTTGTATTGAATCTCTAGACTTACATAAACGAAGACATAAGAAAAAACAACTCTTCACCCCTGCGAGACTGAATAATGATAAATGAACTATCTGAATTAAATAAAAAGTTTGGGATACTAAGAAGCGAGTCATGAACAGATCCTTGTACTACTTACATCACGTTAGCAAAACTTTCCCAAACCTTCCTAGTAACCGCGAGGTAAATTTTAACACTAAGAATTCAAATATTTACTTTCAACTTTACCAGTCTCACTTTAAAAATGGTTTCGTTTTCATTTTTAATATTAGAGGAAGGGAGCGGTTCGCCCCATGAAGAGGAGGAGGAGGAGGAGGAGGAGGAGGAGGAGGAGGAGGAGGAGGAGGAGGAGGAGGAGGAGGAGGAGGAGGAGGAGAAGCGGCCTGAGGCGAGGCAAGGGACACACGGACACACACACACACACACACACACACACACACACACACACACACACACACACACACACATACACACAGCTACCAACACACTAATTACGGAGCGCATTCTGGGGAGCCTAATTACCTGAGCGGGGGGCAGGTGAGGGCAGGTGAAGGGGATGAGGTACCACCCTTATGCACCTGTGAAAGAAGGTGAGGAGGAACGTGAGTTACGGGCGTGCAAAAGTGAAGGTGAGCAGTATGAAATAAAATGTTCAAGTGAATGTAAGGTAATAAAAACATGAATTATAGGGAGTGTTAATATAAAAATCGAGTGAGAGGAGAGCGAAGTAGGTGAGTGAGGGATGGTGAGGGAAAGTACGTAATATTATGGGCAGTGTGAATGGCTGAAATAAGGTCATGAGTGTCTGAAAGTGAGAGTTAGGTGAGAGAGAGAGAGGATCAGGATCACGAGGAGGAAGATGAGGAAAAAAAATACAAAGATACATAAAATTAAGGAAATGAGGAAAAAGAAACTGACGAAGAACAAAGAGACGATAATTCCAATATTAATAATGAATATAATAATGACAACGGAAATAAAAATAAGAGGTAGAAATCGGAAAAATAGACAGAAAGAGAGAGAGAGAGGCAAAAAAAAAAATAGAAGAACTGTTAGAAGAGGAGGAAGAGGAAAAGGAACAGAAAGAGAAGAAGGGAGATTAATTCAAGGACAAATTTAGCATGGCATCGAATTAGCCTCACGCACAGTCTTTCCTCCCAGCACACTTTGAGCCGCGCCAAATTCTCACGACCCGCCGGAATTCTGTGCGAGGCGCGGCGAAGTGACCCCGATTATTGTGACGTCACCCAGGGGAGCAGGGGAGAGCAGAGGTCATCACGGGTGGGAATCACTGATGACCTCACCTAACCCCGGAGACACACTCTCTCTCTCTCTCTCTCTCTCTCTCTCTAACTCAATGAAATATAAAATAATCCACTCAATAAGAAAATAAACAAGTATTATTGACTAAAGTAAAAAAATGAATATATACATTAATAAAAACCTAATGACATCTTAATTGAACCTTAGCAAGAGCTGATGATATACTGCGAGCATTTAATCACCGCCGCGTCGCTGGCCACACGGTGCAGCCTTGCGGTCCGTGAGGCAAAAAACCACAACGGGAGTGAGATAACCAGCCGCCCCCCCGCAAGGGAAGCCCGGCCAGGATATTGTAGGCACGCGTGATGGCAATAGTCGTAATGTAAACAAAGATTTGATCAGTTTGACATTTATTAGTCTCTCTCTCTCTCTCTCTCTCTCTCTCTCTCTCTCTCTCTCTCTCTCTCTCTCTCTCTCTCTCTCTCTTCTTCTTCTTCTTCTTCTTCTTCTTCTTCTTCTTCTTCTTCTCTCTCTCTCTCTCTCACTCTCTCTCTCTCTCTCTCTCTCTCTCTCTCTCTCTCTCTCTCTCTCTCTCTCTCTCTCTCTCTCTCTCTCTCTCTCTCTCTCTCTCTCTCTCTCTCTCTCTCTCTCTCTCTCTCTCTCTCTCTCTCTCTCTCTCTCTCTCTCTCTCTCTCTCTCTCTCTCTCTCTCTCTCTCTCTCTCTCTCTCTCTCTCTCTCTCTGTGCCTGATCCTTAAATCCCTCAAGCTGCTATCACGGGAACACTTCTAAGTTATGTGCAAGTATTAAATTCCATTCCTTATCTCTGGGCGGGAGTCGTGGGAAAAGTTTTGCTCCTTCGTGATTTACAAGGATAAACCTTATTAGTGTGGTACGCGAGATGCCGCTGTTGCCGTGCCTGCTGTGCCTGCCGTGCTTGTGTGTGGCTGTGGCGCTGTGTCTTCTCATTGCTTTTGTCATAAATACGTACCTACATGAAGTTCGTATTTCGTTAAAACAAAAATATGACTTTATTTATTCACCTATTTTAGTCTGGAATACATTTGTGGTGTAATGAAAGGTGTTAATAATATTTCATCACTTGAATTGGAGATTGAATTATGATGCCGTATAACATCGAGGTCAAATAACAAAAGAGACGGCTACCTCTCCCACTAACAAACTGCCTTAAGTCCGGATCGCGCTCGTATCTTTAGCCTGTGAGTGGAGAACATTACACACGTTCGTTTACGGTCGGTAGTGGAGCAACATGCCATACTCACTTCCACTGTGTGTTGAGTTTTTCCTCCATTTTTCCTGAGTCTTAATTCTCCTGCTCGTAACAGTCTCCTCACAAAGCATAACAGAAATTAATAGACTTGAAATAGATCGAAGGAATTTTAATTTTTGGGAAACGGGAAACACAATGAAAGAAAATACATTACTCTGCTACTACACGTGACTCTACATCCACACCATAAGACTAAAGTAAATTAAGCGCATCAGTGACAAGGAAACCAAAGAAATAGCAAACCAATACACTAATGAACGAGGAGTCCATCTTTATTGAAACATATATAGGATTCCATTAGTAAACGTACGTACAGCTGCCCCTACACTGCAGATTATCATTAGACCAAAGTAATTCACAGGCATCAGTCACGAGGAATTTAAAGAAATGAAGCAATACATTAATTAATAGGGAGTTTATCTTTTTTACTGAGCCCTGCATGAAACTCAATCACTATACTGCTACCCTCTCCGCTGCCGCTCATCCGTGAGAATCCCTTGTTAACAGGAAGCTCAAAATCCCCGTCTCGCCCCTGTCATGCGTCTCCCCTATATGTCTCTCAACGCCGTGCCCCGCCCCCTGCCACACTCCCCCCTGCAGGCATTCATCACACACAGGCGAGCGATGAATGGGCGCCATCCATCAATTACTTCAAGGGAAACAGGAACGCGGTGTGTGTGAGGAGGGCGGTGAAGGTGTCAAATAAGATGAGTCTCTCTCTCTCTCTCTCTCTCTCTCTCTCTCTCTCTCTCTCTCTCTCTCTCTCTCTCTCTCTCTCTCTTTCGTTTTTATTTTCTAATATTTTACAAAACTTACAAAAAAAAAAAAAAAAA
>NC_059296.1:14629437-14631937 GCF_017591435.1 Portunus trituberculatus
AGAGAGAGAGAGAGAGAGAGAGAGAGAGAGAGAGAGAGAGAGAGAGAGAGAGAGAGGTGAAATAAACTGTAGTGGAAAGGAAGCACGATTTACAAGGCAGAAGACACACACACAAAAAAAAAGAGAAAAAAGTCTATCTGTTTATGAAGGAAAAACACGACTGCAGGTAAATCTTTCCATCTTACTCGCGGGGCAAAAGAGGAAGGAAAAAATTAAAAACAGGAAAGAAAAAAAACATTCAAAAGTACGTAACTCTAACATCGTAAAAATATCACCTGCCAGAACCAGAAAATGTTTGACCGTCAGCGCAGTACAGAGAGAGAGAGAGAGAGAGAGAGAGAGAGAGAGAGAGAGAGAGAGAGAGAGAGAGAGAGAGAGAGAGAGAGAGAGAGAGAGAGAGAGAGAGAGAGAGAGAGAGAGAGAGAGAGAGAGAGAGAGAGAGAGAGAGAGAGAGAGAGAGAGAGAGAGAGAGAGAGACTAAACATTTACATAATTCACACATGCCAAACAACAAACATATTTCTTTATGACACGATAGATTAAATGAAATGATAAATAAAATAATGAAATCAGATGAAATAATAAGAAAAATAGTAGGTCTCCAAGTGGTAATTTTAAAAGACCAGTATTATTAGATAAAAATCGTACTTCCATAAACTGGACTTCGAAAGACCACAAATATAAATGATAATGTTCTTAACCCCTTCAGGACCATGACAAATTTTCCTATTCATCTAATTACTATTTGGTGATTTTATAAAGCTTCAGAAACTCATGTAGGGATTAGAATAGAGAAAATAGAAGACTGTGACCATTATTCTTTCAACCTCCATAGACCTTTCATATTGTCAAATCATACCCAAAATTCAAGGTAGAAATGCAGTACTGAGGGGATTAAGGGTGTTTTCCCAGTGATGATGCAGAATTCTTACTAAGATACCACTGGAATCATAAAGAAAACCTTGAAAACTCCTGTGACATAAGGGTGACTTCTTCTAAAGCTAGTTGAGAGCAATAGAGATTAAACACCTAACTTTAAATCACAGAAAAATTTATATAATTATCTCTTTATGGCCCTTATCGATGCATTTATCTATTCTATTAAAGCTTGCTACTGACTCAAGTCAAGACAACTCAAGAGCAATTTCCTTCACTATTACTGTAAACACTCTACTGGAATCAGGTGATCTAATTTACCCAAAGACGTAATTCTTTCCCTTGGGTGGTTCCTGACATTCCCTGCTCCTCCACCTTCCTATCGTTCCCTTCTATCCACATTTTCAGTTTCCATCAGTCTCGCCCATTTAACAATCTCTCCCCACTTAGCTTCCCATCTCCACATATACAAACTTCATCGTCTCCCCCTCTCCCTTTCAACATCTCTCCTCACCGCACCCTCATCCATTCTAACCTCCCTTTACAACATTTCCCACCGCCACCTCCACCCAGTTCCTCATCTCCGTCCCCACAACCATTCCCTCCCCACTTCCCCCTCCATCCAGCTCTCCACCTCCGCGTCACTGCATAAAAGGCGCTGCTGGTGACGTGCCCGTTGACATTATCGCAAGGGTTTCAATTTAGATCCAGCCTGGATAATCATAGTTACCTGGACGCCGTGTTTTTAGGGTCTGGGATGGAGGGGGAGAGGTAATGTTAAGGGAAAATGGGAACGGAGGGATGATTTTTTGCACTATTTGGACTGAAGGGAAGAAGAGAGGGATGGGATGAAGGAAGTAACGGGAAAGGAGGAAAAAAAAAGAAGAGTTAAGTGAATTTTTGTTATAGAAATGGAAGTGGTGAATGAAAAGGAGGAAGAAAAATATATGAACGGGAAAGGAGAAATAAGAAAAGATATATATTTTAATGGAAAAGGTGAATGGAAAGGTGACAGAAAAGGAAGTAATAGGAAAGGAGTAAAGGTTAAGGATAAATTATTGATTAAAAGAAGTTATTAATTAAGAGCAAATTGTTAGGGACTGAGAGGAAAGGAAATAAAAAAAAAAAATGACAGGAAAAGGAAAGTAAAGAGGAATTGTGTCTTACTAATTGCACAAGTGAAAAAAAGAGGAAAAGGGGAAAGAAATAAGAGGAGATAAATCAAGGATATTTTTGAAAAGTGAAGGGAAAAAGTGAAAAAGGGAAAAAATATTGAAAAGAAATTAGTGAACGAAAAGAAAAGAAAACGGGAAGGTAGGAAGTAATGGAAAATAAGTGATGTAGAATGGACAGGTTATTAAGTACTAGAAAGGGAAACTATGAAGGGAGAAAATAAACAGGGAAAGAGATGAAAGTAAAATAATGAAAAGTTCTAAAAAAAGTCTGAAGATTAAAGAGTCGAAGGATACATTTTTTAGTAACTGAGGGAAGGAAAGCGAAAAAAAAAAAAGTGTAAAAGGCAGAAGAGTGAACATATAGGAAAGAAATAAGTGAGGATGTTGAAATGGAATAAAGGTAGCGAAGAGGAAATTAAATGAAGGGAAATTGATGGAGGGATAAAAAG
>NC_059296.1:14636937-14649437 GCF_017591435.1 Portunus trituberculatus
AGGAGGTAGGTGTGCAGGGAAGAATGGAGTGAGGCAGGGCAGTAAAGAAGGAACTAGGATGCATGTATATGTGTGTGTGTGTGTGTGTGTGTGTGTGTGTGTGTGTGTGTGTGTGTGTGTGTGTGTGTGTGTGTGTGTATACCGGAGGTGGGCGTGGGGGAGTGAAGGCATGAAGTTAAGGCGGGTCAGGACAAGTGATAACAAGACCACTGCTTCCTCATAAGGGAAAAGAAACTCTAACCTCCCTCCCTCCCTCACTCTCTGCGTTACGAGCCAGGACCAGGAGCAAACATTTTCCTTCCATTCTTTTCTCTCTCTCTCTCTCTCTCTCTCTCTCTCTCTCTCTCTCTCTCTCTCTCTCGTATACATACATAAACATAAACAACACGCACCCATTCCCTTACTCATACAGCAGAACCATAAGACTGGCATGGCTGTTCTAAGGATGCCCCTCGTCTAAGTGGTTCTTGGAGGCACGAGGAGGCGGGAGGAGTTGGAGCACTGATGATGGGTCACGTCCGGAGGGGATTGGGTGACCTCTTGTTGGACTTGAGCTACAACCATTCTCTCTCTCTCTCTCTCTCTCTCTCTCTCTCTCTCTCTCTCTCTCTTAATACAGGTCAATTAACTAAAGCGTTTGTATTGCCTGTAAGTACAAAGTTAGCGACAAATTGTTGAGGCTACCACGCAGAAAGCTCGCTCCTCAGAGGCCACAGCAAGGCGCTTTACGAGGCACCACATCCTCTGTCCCGAAGCCGATACAATTACGCGATGACTTGTTGTTCATATCAGAAGAGTTACTAAGTCGTAGAGCTGAAATTTATCTTGAATTCTAGGGCCTTGTTGGATTAAGTTGCACGACATGAATTAAGTGTAAGAGATCATAAGTATTGATACTGGTCTACATTATGGGTCTGTTGGCAGTGACTGGGCATTGAAGTGGTGCCTTGTGGTGTCCTTTTTTTTTTTTTTACCAGATTTTGTTGTTGAAATGAACTACACGTGTATTATTGTCGATGGCGCCCGAACATAACTTAATTGTTACGGCGTGAAAATTAAGTGCAAATGAATATTCAAATAAATAAAAAGGAAGATAACAAATAAGAATGAACAACCATCATGTGAACAGGGAACATCAGTAAACATAAACTGGTTCAAACGTTGTTACATTGCCACAAAATATTTGGCGGCAAAATCTTGCGTCCTCAGACAAGCGTGCACCATGCAACTCACGAGCTGAAATTCAAGTCACAATGAATATTTGAAGGCAGTATAAAGGGCAGCAGGCGAGGAAAGCAACATGATATATTTTTCTTGAACTTTACTGCTAAGTTAAAAGTTATCCTGCCACTATGTCCCCTCTCCACCTTCCTGCCTTTCCTCCATCCCATGAGTCACGTGCCTCTTACTAAGTACCAAGCACAAGCTGCTCACCACTTCGCAATAAACACAACACATTCTCTCCACTATAAAAGAAATAGAAAAACTAAGCCAAATGCGCTTGGCGGCTGAAATCAAATATGTAACAATACACAGTCTTCCGAGGATGAAGCAGTGAGACTAATGTAATAGTAAAACATTAAGACTCAGCCAGTATTATTTGCCGGATCCTGCTTCGCTGATGAGATAATGGCCAAAAGTCACCTGATTCAGTGAGACTCAGAGAAAACAATTCCCAGATTAAACTACGACGACGTTGAGGAAAATCCAGAAATTTTCAATAAACTAAGTAGTGGAGTTTCACTTCGTGTCCTGTAAAGATATAGGGTATTGGATCTAACAGTAAAGTGTGTCCAGCAGCTTTCTGATGAGAGAGAGAGAGAGAGAGAGAGAGAGAGAGAGAGAGAGAGAGAGAGAGAGAGAGAGAGAGAGAGAGAGAGAGAGAGAGAGAGAGAGAGAGAGAGAGAGAGAGAGAGAGAGAGAGAGAGAGAGAGAGAGAGAGAGAGAGAGAGAATGTCTCTCTCTCTCTCTCTCTCTCTCTCTCTCTCTCTCTCTCTCTCTCTCTCTCTCTAGTGTTCTTGTTTTTCATTGTTAGTCTGGATTGGTGACTGACGCAACCTTTGGACATTTCAGAGCGAGATAACATACTCTACTTGATCTGTCTCGGCCTAATTTTCATTTTCTCTATCATTTTACATGGATACTCGTTTCTTAAGCAAAACGATAATTCGAGCTCTGCACTGCGTCATATATGAAAGTTTTAATAACATCTTCTTTTACCTGATTATTACGCACACTTTATTTCTTGCAATCACACTCTTCATTTTACATATCTATTTTCACCTATCCATGTTTATAATAATGCGTACGGCAATTGCATGTCTAGAATATAGGTAGAACATAATTACATTTATTCCCTTTCATAATTTCTTCAGTGCCACTACGCGTTCTGATATTCATTTGGCGATTTCATACAGCTTAAGAAACGTATGTTGGGTTTAAAATAGTAAAGACAGGCCATTAATCTTCTGACTTCCGTAGACCCTTCCTAGATCAAATAAAATCGTCTAATCATAACTAAAAATCTAAGAATAAGTGCGTCTCAGTAGTGAATGCGTTAAGAAGTATCTAATGATAGTATAATATCAAATGTTTTTTTTTTTCTTTGCTTCTATCTTTCCTGTGACAGTGTTTTCTTTACCACTCTCCTCTTACCTCCTCCAACACCCGACCCTTACTCCTACCCATCACGTCCCTTGGTGTAAATACGTACCATGGCGTCCGGTGCCTTTCAGAGCCCGCATTTATAACATCCACTCACACGATCTTCTCCATATAAACACTCGCTTACTTTTACTTTTCGAGCCCTGAGTCCCCGCTGGGTCCCGCTTGTCCAGCCGTGACCGTCGTGAGCGCCCAAGAAGACCGCCCAGACCCCGTTCCCACGCCCACCGCTGAGAGGTTAGGGCGTGGAGGCCATTGAGTGGGTGGGGCGGGAGGGCAGCAGGGGTGACTGAGAGAGGGGAGGAGTTAAGCAGGAGCGAGGTGAAGCGGGGTGAAGGAAGGCGGGGGAGTGATCGGGCGCAAATGGATGTGGATTGGATTGGGTGGATTGCTGGGTGATCTATGGCATTACTGGGGGCGTTGGGTGTGGCAGGGTGAGCTGGGTGGGATGTGGTTCGGTGGATGAGTGCTCGGGGGATTAGAATAGTGATTAAAAATGTGTGAGTAATTTAATGTGTGGGAGGATGCGAGGATGCAACTGGTGGTGGTGAGAGAAAAGGAGATAAGCAAAGCCACTATGACGGAAGTATTGATTATGTGGAGTGGATGAAAAGAATGACGGAAAGGAAGACAGATGGTAGGGAGGTAGGGAGGGAGGGAGGGAGCAGGAAGGGAGGGAGGAAGGAAAGGGTGGAGAAAGGAAGGCATAGGAAGGGAGGGAACAAAAGATAGTGCACATAAGAGAGAGAGAGAGAGAGAGAGAGAGAGAGAGAGAGAGAGAGAGAGAGAGAGAGAGAGAGAGAGAGAGAGAGAGAGAGAGAGAGAGAGAGAGAGAGAGAGAGAGATGTGTGTGATGTGTGTGTGTGTGTGTGTGTGTGTGTGTGTGTGTGTGTGTGTGTGTGTGTGTGTGTGTGTGTGTGTGTGTGTGTGTGTGTGTGTGCGCTTTCGTGGGTACGGTGTCGGATAAATGAGGGGTGAAGGGTGAGGGGAGAACAGAGGGGAGGGAGGGCCACGCACAAGAGGGGAGAAGGAGGAGGAGGCAAACAAGATGGGGGAGCAGCAAAGGGAGGTGAAGTGCGTGGGTACAAGGCTTGTGATAAGAGGAAGATTCACTGATTAAACTCGAAAGAAAAACTGGACGAGGAGGAGGAGAGGAGGAGGAGGAGGAGGAGGAGGAGGAGGAGGAGGAGGAGGAGGAGGAGGAGGAGGAGGAAGAAGAAGAAGAAGAAGAAGAAGAAGAAGAAGAAGAAGAAGAAGAAGAAGAAGAAGAAGAAGAAGAAGAAGAAGAAGAAGAAGAAAAGAAGAAGAAATAAAAGAGAAGAGTAAGTGGAGAAAGAGGAGGAAGAAGACACAAAAAAAAAACGAAATAGAAGAGGAAAAAATATATAAAAAGACGAACAGAATGAAGAAAATAAAAGAAAATCACACATCAAAAATAAAAATAAAAGAACAAAATAAAATTCCATATAGAAAACAAGAAAGGAAGGAAGACAGATAAAGAAGAAGAGAAGAAGGAAGAGGAGGAAGAAGAGGAGGAGGAGGAGAAGGAGGGAGAAGAGTACAGGTAGGAGGAGAAACACAGCGGGAGGAATAGAACAATAAGAAGGAAAAGACCAGTTGTTCGTCACTGTTCCTCCTAGCACTTATCACACACTCGCACACTCATGCCACGACTGCGCTACTGTTCGCCCTTAACACGCCTCGCACGTCACTACATTATTCTCCACTACCTGAATACCTTCCCTCCTAACTTGCTCCTCTCTACTGCTACGGTGCTCGGCTTAAACTACGGTTATTTTTCATCTATGATATTTTTTGTATTTATTCGCCCACGTTCCCACTAGTTTCCATGCTACGGTGCTGCCTTGTTTGCGTCGGTTTGTTTGATGTGATAAGCTACCGAGAGGGTCTGCAACGTGTTACTTAAGCTACTTTACGGTGAGCGTCGGATGAAAACAGGTTGAAGATGCTGTGAGTGCATTGGAGATTATGTAGCGATGATATCTTGAGGGAAGAACTCTCAATTTAGTGAACAAACACACACACACACACACACACACACACACACACACACACACACACACACACACACACACACACACACACACACACACACACACACACACACATACTCAGCAGAAAAGAGTTCAAACTCTGTTTCATGCAAAGCAATAATAAATTAGGACTATCATACGACGCTTTTAATAGTGAGGACGGTAAATAATACGTGTAATGGTTTGTTAGTACCGTGTTTCGCCCCTGTTGCCGCTTTTCTCATCTCTGCGGGAGCCGTGTTAACAGGCTGTGGTGTGGGGCGGGGTGCGCATTTCAGCAGGCAAGGGGTAATGGCGAGTCCGGGGGAATGACGAGGATGCTGGGGAAGGGGAGAGATGCTGGGGTATTCTCCATGTCACAGGTTAACTATCTCAGCTCAGTGGAGCGTGGCGGCTTAATGTTAAGGTTTGAGCAGAACACACAATATATGGATCCCGGCAGCCGAGGCGGCGGGAACACGGGAGTCCTGGCGGGGCGACGACAGCGGCGAGGATCACATGCACATGACTTCTAGCAGCGCGCAGGCAGCAGCAGATAAAAGGTTGGACGATTGCTTGGAGGGTGCATGAGTCCTGGCGCGGCAGCAGGTGGGCCGGCAGGTACATGAGAGTTCTGGCGATGCAGCGACGACAGCGAAGACGAGAATGGTGACAGGTACATGAAAACCCTTGCGGTACAGCAGAGGCGGCAGTTGCGAGTAAACAAAGGTCGAAGCACTGGCGGAAAGACGGCCCAGACTACTGACATTTATATGCGAGTTTTTACGGAACGACGGCGGGTATGAGAGTCCAGTGGAGTGGCAGAAGCGACTATACAGTAAGCCTCTATTCGTGTGGCGGCGGCAGCAGCAACGGCACGGGAGTCCTGGCGAGGCGCCATCGTGAGCAGCCCTTCGTGCACAAAACGTCTGCTGCTGGTGTTATGAAAGTCAGCTCGGATAAATAATTTTGCAAGTCGTCCAATTCAGCCGCAAGACGCTCGGCACACAAGACACTTCGCACGTCAGGCACATTTTCCACACATGAAAAGAAGGACGGGAAAAAATAGAGAACCGTTTCGTGCGGCAAATATATTTCCCACTAAGAGATGCTTCTCGCTCCTCGCACCGTGTACCTCGTTCGCTGAATTCTACGTTACTAGTAGACGCCGCTTCGTACCCAAGACGTGTGACATGCATGAGCAAATTACCCAATTAACAAAACATTTACTGCACATTACCCTCAGCGCACGAGACGCCTCACTCGCAGCCCAATGAAGCGTATAGAGAGTCTCGCTGATGCCGGAACTAGTCTTGCGGCACAGAGTCATCTGGGCGAGGCTAGACCCACGAACACTCAATAATATTTACTTACCTGAACTTCTCCCTTTCAAAATAAATCCCTTTAGATACGTTACGACGACAGGACTAAAGGTGCTTGACTAATGAAACTGTAAGGTGCGTGTAATCCGCGCTTGTGATAAATCCCGTGATATAAAAAAGAGGAAAGGAGAAAAATGATTTTAATCCGGTGAGGGGCGACGAGGCGGTGTGGATTAAAACGGTGATTATCTCTGCTCATCGCCTCACGCTCTCCTGTTCTGCTCTGATTCAGCCCGTAATGTGTGTGTGTGTGTGTGTGTGTGTGTGTGTGTGTGTGTGTGTGTGTGTGTGTGTGTGTGTGTGTGTGTGTGTGTGTGTGTGTGTAATTCACCTCGGTCGCCTCCTGGTCACCCAGCCAGTCTTCCCCATTACGAAGCGAGCTCAGAGCTCATGGATCGATCTTCGGGTTGGACTGAGACCACAACACACTCCACACACCGGGAAAGTGAGGCCACAACCCCTCGAGTTACATCCCGTACCTATTTACTGCTAGGTGAACAGGGGCCACACATTAAAAGGCTTGCCCATTTGCCTCGCCGCTTCCCGGGACTCGCACCCGGCCCTCTCGATTGTGAGTCGAGCGTGCTAACCACTACACTACGCGGTGTGTGTGTGTGTGTGTGTGTGTGTGTGTGTGTGTGTGTGTGTGTGTGTGTGTGTGTGTGTGTGTGTGTGCGAGGGTTCTCTCGTCCACATCCACTAAGAGTGCATATATACGATAACCTCCGAAAAAGTGGTGTGTGTAATTCACTGTTTGATCTGCTGCAGTCTCTGACGAGACAGCCAGACATTACCCTACGGAGCGAGCTCAGAGCTCATTATTTCCGATCTTCGGATAGGCCTGAGACCAGGCACACACCACACACCGGGGCAACAAGGACACAACTCCTCGATTTACATCCCGTACCTACTCACTGCTAGGTGAACAGGGGCTACACGTGAAAGGAGACGCACCCAAATATCTCCACCCGACCGGGGAATCGAACCCCGGTCCTCTGGCCTGTAAAGCCAGCGCTCTAACCAGTGAGCTAACGGGCCGTGTGTGTGTGTGTGTGTGTGTGTGTGTGTGTGTGTGTGTGTGTGTGTGTGTGTGTGTGTGTGTGTGTGTGTGTGTGTGCCCTCTCGCCCTCACCCCCCCTAGAGTGTATATATGTGATAACCTCAGATGACAGCTAATAAGGCGGAGTATAAATTGTTCCACTCACTCGGCGCGGCGGGGAGCCGAGCCGCCTCTCCTCACCTCATCAGACCAGGGGGCACCCGTGGCCATCTCACCTGGACGGAAAAGGTAAACAGACCGAGTCTGTACTTCGGAAACAAAACACAAACACTTGACAACACCCCACCTCGCTCAAGACACCTCGAAGGACAGTCCAATTGGCAGAAAACTCTCCAGAATCAGCAATCAAACGCTGCTCCACCTTGGTAATCAGCGGGGTTACCTGGAGGAGTCTTGGGTGTTTGCTTACTAATCAACTAGACGGCAAAGTGCCAAAAAAAAAAAAAAGAAAAAGAAGTTGGAAGTACACCTCTCCGTGCCAGTGCTCGTGAGGTGCCTTGATTAAAACATTTTGTCGGTCTTTTGTCAGTGCGTTATATTGCAGAGTTTTCACCTCTCATCTATGTAAAGAAAATATATTTGCCGAGTCTTACCTCCGCTTACAATCTCAGTCAGACAGCAAAATCCGATTAAATATAAATCTTTATTCCTCCCGCTGCGACGCTAAGTCTTACCCTGCCCGCCACAAGGCTTAAAGTCAATTCACTCGATGCGGAACGTGACGGATGGATTTATGGTCGCGGGACGCCATCGTGGACCTTGCATCCTGGCACTGTAGGGGCTAAAGTGCCACACGCTGTCACCTCGATTGAATAAATTCGTCAACCAGAAAGTGAAGGTGACCCCTACCGACCCCTGCCGCAAAGGTCATCTCGTTTGCAATGTAATTCAATCGCTCAGTGCTGAACCTTATGGCTGGTGGGCGGAGGGACGGAAGTGCAGTGCAGGGATCACGGCCACATAGTGGGAGTTCCTCGGGCTTGGCGTCACCAGCAGCCGCCAGAGAACACGACGACACTTGCTGCATTATCGCATCTTTTTCATCTCTCACACCAAAGGCGAGGGTACATTTTACTCACCTCGAGTAATCATCCCCGCAACGTGTCTACTTATCCCTCACTGCGCTGGCTTCCCATCTTCGCCATGAGAAATTCTCATCTCCAATGCAGGGACGTTTCATCTCCATCGCAGTTAAGCTCATCAGCATCACCAAAATCCATGGCAAATCCCCTTCCGCCACACCCTCGCCCTCCTCCCCCTCCCAGCTGCATATCCTCGCCCCGGCCCCGTGTTTGCTAGCAAAGTAAATAAAAAAGAAATCAAGAAAAAACGCGAATTACGTGAAGGATTACACAAGGTTAACAAGTATTTATTTCAACACTTGCGTTCGCCCGATTTGAGTTACAATTAAGATCAAATACAACTTTAATTCAGAGAGAGAGAGAGAGAGAGAGAGAGAGAGAGAGAGAGAGAGAGAGAGAGAGAGAGAGAGAGAGAGAGAGAGAGAGAGAGAGAGAGAGAGAGAGAGAGAGAGAGAGAGAGAGAGAGAGAGAGAGAGATCGCAAGAAGGAAACCCATTACATTCGTCGTTTTTGTGACCAGGGGAGGTTTAGCAATTAAGATTTCCTGAAAAGAAAGGAAAGGAGAAAAAAAGAGGGTGTGGATCAGCATGGAAACGAAAAAAGAAACAGTCCACAGAGATTTCCGTCTCCACACACACACACACACACACACACACACACACACACACACACACACACACACACACACAGGGTCTTCGGTCCACATCAGAGGTGACCAGATGATGACCGCGGTGCAAACATCATCCGCCGCTAAAAATACCTCATCGCTGCCGCCCGACCGCCGCCACACCACCGATCACCCCGAGTATTAACAAGACTCTGGCGGGCGTCGTCGTGTCGGGCCCTCCACCATTACTCCGCAATTTTATTCATTTCTTAACTAATTAGCCCTCTGTTGCACGCACGCGATCCCCTAATGCCCGCGAGAAGCAAACTCTAGCCTTCACGAGCCAAGATGGATCGACGTCGGGACTAAAGAGAAAATTTTCATAAGCGAAGTATTGGCTTTTCCCTCCGCGGCTTGTTATTGAGAACCAGGGGAGGGACCAGAAGGCGAGGAGGGAGGAAGAAGAGTCAGAAGAATGCTTCCCTTGCCTTAAATGGAGGGAGGATTGAAGGATAGGAAGGAAGACGATGTAAAGGAGAAGGAGGAGAAGGAAGAGGAGGAGGAGTACGGGAGAGTGAGATGAAGGAGGAGAAAGAGGAGGGAGGAGGAGGACGAGTAGGACGAAGAGGTTAAGGAAATGAGAAGGAGAGGGAGAGCTAAGTGATTCTGTGTACCTCGCAGTCGTGTCAAAGAGCCAGGAAGACAGATGGCGGAGCAGGGAGCAGAGGAGAGCAGGCCGGGGCAGCTCTTGAGGTTAATGGAAGGGATCGTGTGTACAGGCAAGCAGAGGGCGGGGCGGGAGGGACGCTGGGAGGACCTCTGTAAGGGGCCAGGTCAGGATGAATAGGAAGAAAGATAGTGGCGTGGCGTGGCGTGGTATATGGTGGCGGTGGGGTACGGAAATGTGGTGCATGCGGCTGGTGGTGTGGGAAGGTGTGGTGGTGATGTCGTGATAAGGTGGTGATATGGCGCAAGTGTGGCGTGGCTTTAGGTGCGGCTCATTAAGCATGTCTGTGATGGGAAGTGTGATACAGGCTACAGACAGGGAACGGACGAGAAAGCTGTCACCGCCGCGCACTAATGCAAAGTGGCCGTATCCATCACCAGCCAAAGTGTCTTATGCTTGCACATCTTCATCAACCTTACACAAAAGATGATAATAAGGACTGATAGAGAGCCGAAGCAGTATTAAGTTTGTGGATTCAGCGAGTTGCTCGGAAATACTTTAGACTTTAGACTTTCTTAAAATTACATTAAAGATGATAATAAGGCGTATTAGAAACTCGAAGCAGACCAGGACGATGGACAGAACAAGTACCAGAATTGAATTGTTCTGAGACGCTCAATCTTTGCACTTACCCGTTCACTTATAGTACAAAACCATCGCCTGCAGATAATCAAGTTAAAGTAAGTCAGAGTGCAGTGCCTGACACGCCCCTCCCTTCAGTACAAGGCACAATAGGTTCACAGAAGAGCCGCGAGTATCACGAAACTCTAGTTCAGACTGTGCCGATGCCTGACCATTTTTCGCATATCGCCGAGTGATTTAAAACCTCTTGCATGTTACCCATTAACCCTGACTCTGATTGCGACTTCGGTCAAGTGGAGCACCGGGGGGTAACACGGGCCTTCAAATGGGATCACTATAAACATTACCTTTGGCCACGCTAACACAGCCTGCTGCCTCAGCGAAAAAAAAAAAAAAATGCAGCTTTGTGGCGCACATGGACTGTAGTGGAAAGACAAAATACATTATGATCTTCAAAAGGCATTCATGGAAACAGGTGAACGTGCTATTTTTCCTACACTAAAACATAAATATTTCCTTTTCCAGAAAATATAGTCAAAGAAAGAAAAGAGTCGATAGAGCAAATGAACTACAGTGAGAAGCATTACCTTTAGAGAACTGTATACAAGTGAAGGCGGTGTATGATAGGGCACTGAAGGAATAAGCGACAAAACCGGTGTGGTGGTGGTGGTGATGGTGGTTACGTGCCATAGTGTGACTTACTCTTTTGGTGCCAACACGGCCTGGGCTTAAACTGGGATCAACGTGACATGAACTGCGACGGACACACACACACACACACACACACACACACACACACACACACACACACACACACACACACACACACACAAACACACATGAAGGATTATCACGAATTAAAAACATTCCATGGCAGTACGTGAAAAGAATAAACGAAAAGAAAGAGAGAGAGAAAAAAAAAACTTAATAGCGTTCAGAGACTTGGGGTGTGTTTACGAGATATTAGCAAACGCAGTAAAGTGTTTGCTGCTGGTGTTGTTGTGGCATGTGTGGCGGCAACAGCGATGATGGTGGTGGTGGTGGTTGTTCACTACACTCGGCACCAAGACGTGGCCGGCAGTGCACTGATAGCGGGAGGCGCGGACAGCTCTGATGCCTTCGTGATAACTCGACCATTGCCTTTATGGGGCTAATGTGGGGCTAATGGACGGTGGTGGTGGTGGTGATCGTGGCGCCAGTGACGGGGATGGTGCGTGCAGGTGTCATGGCGCCCCTGCAATTACCCCACGACTTGGTAAATGCCGGTGACTCGTCTCCGTCGGGTAATTGAGGCCGCCTTCAGGAGGGGTCAGTTGGAAGGGATGGTAATTTTCCTGTCCTCGCACCCGTTGTCTTAATCCTTCTCTCCCCTCCTCCTACCTTCTGCTTTTCCTCCTCGTAGCCGTTCCGTGAGCTACACCTTCCCCTTGCTAGGTTCATTCCGCAGTGATATATTTATGCGTCGTGGTTACTGGTTACTCCCTCCGTCGGCCTGTTCTCCTCCCTCCATGCTCCTCCTCCTCCCGCCACTCCACGACCTCCATCTGGTTTTTTGCTCCTCTGAGAATCATCGTCACCTCCAGACCTCAGCCTTCCCACTCGCTACTCGCTTTCTGCTTGCACAGTCACACACGTCTCGTCTAACTTCCTACTTCATTCTTTTCCATAACTCTCAAAGAAAAAAAACATGTATGAATTTCACGTTCCAGTTTTCTATACATAGATATTCTCGCAAGTAATCCCTCGCCGCTTTTATTATTGTCTTCCTCTCCACACAGTACCAAGACACGGTTTGGGTTCCGCCCTCGTGTGTCTCTTACGTGACCTCGTTTCCAGTATAAATCTCCCCTGAGTGAAGGATGAAGTCGCCCCGCAACGCGACACACACGACAACGAACGGCATATTTTTCTTCGGTCCACTTCATATTTTCTTTTCCCGAATCTGAGAAGAGCGAATCATGGAGAAGATTATGTTTTGCTGCTCGAGGGAGAGGAGCGGCCTTGAACGGCTTGATCTGTGTCCACACGAGTCCACAAAAGTCCACATCACCCCCGCAGACCTTCCTCTTTCCCTTCCTTTCCCTTCCTCTCTTCCTCTCCCTCTCTCTTCTCACACAGAAAACGGGACACTGAAAATCATCGCGCACTCTTATGTAAGTGTTCAAGTCTTCTCACGCAAACGTTTAGTTCCATTTCCCTTTGACTGACTGGCATGTGATGGCGGGATTGTTAGTCGCCATTCCCAGCGCAGGTAAAGGCTTTGTGTCTAATGGCGTACACCATTTCCATAGCGCGTAATTACCTTCGCACTTGGACTGATGAGAGCCGTAATGGAATATATGCACAGTGTGATGGGCGGCGTG
>NC_059296.1:14651937-14654437 GCF_017591435.1 Portunus trituberculatus
TTGATGCCTCTTTAAAGGGCTGGAGATAGAGGAGGAGGAGGAGGAGGAGGAGGAGGAATGGAGAGGTGAAGAGGAGGAGGTATAGGGAGGCAGGCGCTATAGGGATGAGGCAGGGCATGAGGCACAGATTGGAGCACGGTTTGCTGATCGTGGCCTGCTGGGAGAAGACGCTATAGTGGCGGGGAGGAAGGACTGGCTGGGAGGAAGAGTGGTTAGGGAGATAAGTTACTGAGGTTAGAGGTGGAGGATGCAGCAGCAGAGAGAGAGAGAGAGAGAGAGAGAGAGAGAGAGAGAGAGAGAGAGAGAGAGAGTGGGCGGCATGGGAAGAAGGGAGTGTGAGGGCGGCAGGGGTCATCTCCAGCCTCTCCGTGACCTCGCTTCTCATCCACCGCTCCACTTCTCGCCATCCTCCCACCATCCCACCTCCCTCCTCTCCCTCCCAAACTTTCACCTCGAACTAAGTCCATCTCTTCATGAATGCCTTTTGTAAATACACGCTTACCTTCCCCTTTCCTCCGTCCTCCCTTCCCTTTCCTTTCCTCGCACCAACGCCTCCGTCGCCGCCGCCACCACCGCTGTCTGTCGTTCATGCACAAACACCAGACCAGACGCCCTTCCCGAGAGAATGATTTTATCGAAGGAGGTTCTGGTTCGATTTATTGGAGGTGAATTATTTTTAAGTTGCTTGAGAGGCGAGAGTGGAGATAAGGAGCGAGTCGTGGTGCCAGAGAGTGGGTGGTGGTGCCAGATCAGCTAAGGTGATGACAGTTTCTCGACGAGTGACGCTATAAACAGGTTCAAGAATTCTTTCATACGTCCGTTCTGCTTTGTTTTTCTTCCCTTAGAGAGGCTCCAGAACATTAATCCAATAATGATCCTCAATGGGATAAGCCACGCCCTCGTCTCGGCTCCAGGGACGCTCTTCTCCGTGACACAAAAGAGAGACACCATCGCCCTTCCTCCCGCTGCTCCTTCACCCCCTGCAGCAGATTAACGATACGAAAGTGTGCGTTTCTTTTTCTTTAACATTTTTCTTAAGACCACTGGCCTCCTGCTCTAAATCTTTTCTTCCCTTTCTCCTCCTCGTCCTCCTCTTAAAACAGTCA
This sequence comes from Portunus trituberculatus, assembly GCF_017591435.1. NCBI lineage: Eukaryota > Metazoa > Arthropoda > Malacostraca > Decapoda > Portunidae > Portunus > Portunus trituberculatus. The sequence goes on from NC_059296.1 coordinate 14,653,044, forward strand.
TATATCACTGCATTTATCCCATTTTTTTCCCTCCCTTTGTAATCGGAGGTGGCGTGCTGTATACCTACTGTAATTATACCCGTCATTCCGTCCTGCAATAGAAGGCCGTGCGCAGTGCAATAAAATATTCAGGTATCACAAATGTACTTCCAGGCGAAGAGAGCATTACGAGTCTTAAACATTCGCCTGATGGAACGTACGATTTAATTTAACGTCGGAGCTTTGTAATGATTTGTATTTAATTTATTTTTTCTCTTCTATGACGAGGAACAATAGGCAACCTTGTCCCGCGTTTGCCCAGGGAGGGAGAGGGAGAGCGAGGCGTGTCTCTGGGGGCGTTGGGGGTGTAGGGACTGGGAGGAGGGTAGGTAAGGAAGGAGAGGTGGAGAGATGTAAAAGAGAAGGGGAAGGCGGAGCTGAAATGAATGTACAAGGATAGTCAATTAAATTCATCTGGATCTAACATTATTGACTCATCTAACTCACCCTTGCAAGCGCACACTAGCCTTCTACATCGTCCCTCTCTCTCTCTCTCTCTTACTCACTCTCTCCTCTCTCCCACATCCACCCCTCATTCTCACTCATCGTGACCCTCACCCTTCTCTCACCCTTACCTTCCCTTCACACAACATTCACATTTTCCGTTGCAAATTTTCCTCTTGCCCAAAACGTTTCACTCATCTTCAGAATACCTGTCTTATCTTACCTTGCCTTACTTTCCCTCCCCCGCCTTCCTTCTTTTTTTTTTCTTTTGTTCTTCTAAGGAGTAACGTATGAATCAAGAATAGCAGTAATAGCAGTACTTAAAAAAAGGTAAAAAATGCCAGTCCATTTTTTTTCTTCTTTTGGTGATTCAATCGACCTATCTTTTTTTTCAATAATATATTAGCGTCTTCGATAATGTTTATGCATTATTTCAACTCTACTTGTATGTTCCCCTCTCTCTCTCTCTCTCTCTCTCTCTCTCTCTCTCTCTCTCTCTCTCTCTCTCTCTCTCTCTCTCCTGCAATCAGTGTGGCACTCGACCCACTGAAGCTCAGCAGTGAGTGCCATCCTGGAACTTTCTCTCTTGTATTGCTCGAGGACACTCACTCACTCATTCACTCACTTACAGGGGAGGAAAGCACTGTGTTGAGAGAGAGAGAGAGAGAGAGAGAGAGAGAGAGAGAGAGAGAGAGAGAGAGAGAGAGAGAGAGAGAGAGAGAGAGAGAGAGAGAGAGAGAGAGAGAGAGAGAGAGAGAGAGAGAGAGAGAGAGAGAGAGAGAGAGAGAGAGAGAGAGAGAGAGAGAGAGAGAGAGAGAGAGAGAGAGAGAGAGAGAGAGAGAGAGAGAGAGTTATGTGACGGTGACAAGATAGTACTATGTTTCTTACTCATGCTTGGACTGGGCGAGGCG
>NC_059296.1:14659437-14661937 GCF_017591435.1 Portunus trituberculatus
AAATCAATACTTTTCAAAATTCTACACCAGAAAACTAAAAAAGAGAGAGAGAGAGAGAGAGAGAGAGAGAGAGAGAGAGAGAGAGAGAGAGAGAGAGAGAGAGAGAGAGAGAGAGAGAGAGAGAGAGAGAGAGAAAAAAGACAAAATGATATAAGACAACAGTACGATAAGGCATATTGAAAAATGACGAAGCATAAACTGGAGAGAAACGTAAAGCAAAATAAGAGTGCGGAATAAAACAGCAAGTCATGGAAATTTGTTGCATAAATATACCCAAGTAAAGGAGAGAAAAGCAGAAATGAAATACTAAAATGAGTAAAATATTAACAATAACTTACAAAAGCCCAGATCTACCATGTGTGAATAATAATAATAATAATAATAATAATAATAATAATAATAATAATAATAATAATAATAATAATAATAATAATAACAATAATAACAATAATTATAAAAAAAAACTGTTTATTCATATTGCAGTAGAGTCTAAAAATTATACAATGGGTTGAGAGCAGACTAAACAAGAGACTAAAGAAAACTAACGAGAATATACCAATAAATCGTTATATGTGTGTGTGTGTGTGTGTGTGTGTGTGTGTGTGTGTGTGTGTGTGTGTGTGTGTGTGTGTGTGTGTGTGTGTGTGTGTGTGTGTAAAACCAATTAATAATTAACAATTCCAGTTAACAAAACCTTCTTCCTGACAACAGAATGGTCGAGGTAGAGGGATGGGGCTGGGATGGCAGAAGAAAAGAAAGGTGCAAGGAAAATAAAAGAACGAAAAAGAATATCAGACAAGAGGAAAAAATACACTGGAAAAAAGAAAGATATACACAAGTGGAGAGACAAAAAGACCGTAACGAAGATGTACACGAGAATACGACGAAATCAGGAATGAAACTGAAATAGACAATATGATGTTTAGAGAGGGAGGAGCGCACTGGAGGAGAAAAAAAGAGGAGGAGGAGGAGAGGAGCAGAGATCAGGCAGGGTCACCCAAGAGGGGGTGTGTAAGGAGGAACAATCGTGACTTTCCCTTGAAAATAATTAAACCGGATCCACAGTTTGCATCTAGAAGGAAACACACCAAAACCAGACACAGGTGAAAAGAACGACGAGGGAAACACGAGGGAAGAATGTAGCAGTATTGAATGAGTCCCGCTGATGTAAATATTATAAATTATTTTGTGTTCTCTACCAAATTAGAGTGAAAATACTTCCATAATCGCCTTTTGGGGAGCTCTATTCCTGTGACGATCTGAAAATCTACCTCTAATTATTGAAATGAAATACAGGGAAATATAAAAGTTATACCATACTCTATAGTTGTTAGCTTAAATGGAAAAATGAATATAAGAAAATTTCAATCGTTTACAATTCTTCTTTTCTTATCGGCACGTCATTTTATTTTCGCTATCTCTAGAAAAAAAATAATTGTAAAAAATCTTTCCGGCGTTTACGATTTTTTTTCCTTTCCTGGCACGTCTTTTTTTTTTCTGTTTTCTCCGTCTCTTGTCACACTAAATGGAAAAATGAGTTATAAAAGAGTCCCGCGCTTACGATATTTTTCATTTTCTTATTGGCACTTCTTTTTTTCAGTTCTGTCCGCATTTTTTTTTCAAGTTATATTCATAGGTTTTTCATCACTTTTCATACACGTCGCATTTTTCGCTATGTCCATCGTCTTTTATCGCATCATTATCTCTAGGTGGAATCTCGTATCAGTAGGAGCTGGCCATCATCAAACTCGCAAGTATGGAACTTGTTGGGGAAAGAGTAAACAGTTTGGTACTTGCATGCGAGAAATTTACCAGCATGTGTGGCCATCATCGAGTTTCTCGACGCAGAATTGGCCAGTGAGTGCTTGGCCGTCGTGGAAATCTCCGGCAGAAAATTGGACTATAGGTTCGTAGCCATTCAAGGCCTGTAATGAATACGGCAGAGGGGGGGGAGCTGCCATGTGAGGCTCTGAACCTATGATGGTGTTTGTCCTTGTTAGGTCTGGCCTTAGGAATCTTGGCATTGCTGTGTTGGGCCCTTTGTGATTTGTCCTCAGAGTTTGTGGCACTGGTGTGTTGGGCCCTCTGTGGTTTGTCCTCAGATTTTGTGGCACTGGTGTGTTGGATTCTCTGTGGTTTGTCCTCAGATTTTGTGGCACTGGTGTGTTGGATTCTCTGTGGTTTGTCCTCAGATTTTGTGGCACTGGTGTGTTGGATTCTCTGTGGTTTGTCCTCAGATTTTGTGGCACTGGTGTGTTGGATTCTCTGTGGTTTGTTCTCAGATTTTGTGGCACTGGTGTGTTGGATTCTCTGTGGTTTGTACTCAGAGTTTGTGGCACTGGTGTGTTGGGCCCTCTGTGGTTTGTCCTCAGAGTTTGTGGCACTGGTGTGTTGGGCCCTCTGTGGTTTGTACTCAGAGTTTGTGGCACTGGTGTGTTGGATTCTCTGTGGTTTGTACTCAGAGTTTGTGGCACTGGTGTGTTGGGCCCTCTGTGGTTTG
>NC_059296.1:14664437-14666937 GCF_017591435.1 Portunus trituberculatus
TAGTAGAACCTGAGAACCCAGCAAGAGAGAGAGAGAGAGAGAGAGAGAGAGAGAGAGAGAGAGAGAGAGAGAGAGAGAGAGAGAGAGAGAGAGAGAGAGAGAGAGAGAGAGAGAGAGAGAGAGAGAGAGAGAGAGAGAGAGAGAGAGAGAGAGAGAGAGAAAGCCCACCGCTTCATTGACCAATATAAAACACTACAACTTAACTTACTGCATACACGCCCTTCCTATCCCTCTCCTACCACTTGAATTGTCTCTTTGACCCTCACCTCTCTCTCTCTCTCTCTCTCTCTCTCTCTCTCTCTCTCTCTCTCTCTCTCTCTATTCTAACTCATCTCACGACCTTCTTCATTCCTTTTTTTCTTTACAGCACATCCTCCTCCTCATCATCCACCTCCCTCTTCTTCTCCCGATCCTCTACTGCCTCCCTGTTCTTTCTGTTGCATCTTCCTCCTCCCCCTCCTCCTCCTCCTCCTCCTCCTCCTCCTCCTCCTCCTCCTCCTCCTCTTGCCCCTTGACCGCCATGTAGGGAGCAGTTCGTGTTTACTCTCGTCTCGCTGACCCTCGGAGGTCGCACACCCTCGCCCAGTGACCTCTCGGGGCACCCACCCAGTCATCGAGTTTCGAACATGACTTTTTTTTCCTCCATCTCACTCCCGCGCAGACTCCGCCACGAGGAGTTATGTAAATACACACACAAACGTCGACTCAGGAGTACTTCAATGTGTGTGTGTGTGTGTGTGTGTGTGTGTGTGTGTGTGTGTGTGTGTGTGTGTGTGTGTGTGTGTGTGTGTGTGTGTGTGTGTGTGTGTGTGTGTGTGTGTGTGTGTGTGTGTTTATGTGACACCTGATTGAGCTTTTTCATTTTCGGGGGTGAGAGGAGAAAAGCGAGGAGGGCGACGAGAAGGAGAGAAAAGGATATAAAGAGAACAAACAGAGGAGTAAGAGACACCTAGTAACAAATCACAAAACAAAAAGCATTACACATATACAAAAGAACAAAAAAAAGACAAGTAAAAAAGGGAAAACCAATATTCAATCTAGAAAATACAAAAGACGACGAAAAAAGAGAGATTTGAAAAAAAATAAAGAAGACGTAGAATATGCAGACCAGCAAACTTTCTCTTTCTCCTCTTCTTCCCTCTCCCTCATCGCTTCCCCAATAGACAACATTTACATCAGGCTAACAGGAACGATGCAATGATGGAGGACAGAGGCGATGGGATGACGGGGCATTGGGCAAACTGTCTTGTCTATATTGCTTTAGTGTGTAGTGGTTCCCAAACAGTGGTACTTCCACAGGTGGTATATGAACACTTTCGGGATCATATGCAAATTTTAGTTCAATTAGATAAATAAATTTCTCAGAAAAATTATTATTACCTTACACAAGATAATCTGGCATCGATGACCTGGTGGAGAAGAAACGTATGCATCCCTCGCATCAGATTAAGTTGTGTTCCTTACTGTTAGTTTATTTGTGTGTTCTACTTGTGAATAAATTGATATTCGCCGGAATAAGTTTTTCTGGAACCAGGTGGTACGCGGGGCTGCATGTGGTACTCGCTCAGGGAAAGTTTGGGAACCACTGCTTTACTGGATGTGATCTGGTGTTGATCAAGTCCGTGAAGAGGAGAGAGAGAGAGAGAGAGAGAGAGAGAGAGAGAGAGAGAGAGAGAGAGAGAGAGAGAGAGAGAGAGAGAGAGAGAGAGAGAGAGAGAGAGAGAGAGAGAGAGAGAGAGAGAGAGAGAGAGAGAGAGAGAGAGAGAGAGAGAGAGAGAGAGAGAGACTTCCATTACTACTTTTTAATTTTACTGATTTTGAATAAATAACCATAATTCTAAATCAGTGAGGAAAATAACACGGGAACATCACTGCGTAACATTAATTCTTGGTGATCAATTGAAAAGTCTTTATGCAAGGAAAAATACATTACCGTGATGAGCTCAGCACTGTTCTGTGCACCACCTAATCTGCCTGAAGTAGAATAAAATGAAGGAGTCGATTAACTAACAGATCTTATTCTTTTTTTCTCCCTCCTACGAATTTGAATACAAGGGAAGCATGTTCGAAAACTCGTGCAAACATACATGAAAAAGAAAAATTAATTAATGTGATAAGAATGAAATAACAGTCTCTCTCTCTCTCTCTCTCTCTCTTGCATTTCCTTCCACCATACATACCTCTTTCCCCTCCTCCACTCTCCATCCTTCACCTCACTATCACTAACCTTACTCCCACACTTCCTTTATCACCCTTCCCTGACTTACACCTCTCCATACGTCGACTCTTATCTTAAATACACCCTTGCAACACACACACACACACTCTCTCTCTCTCTCTCTCTCTCTCTTTCCAACAGCTTTCTCTAAAAACAAATCTCTTCCGGCGGTTAAGTTCCTGCCTTCGAGCGTCTCTCAATAAGTATTCAGACTCGCATTAATCCACAGGTGGGTTGACCCTCCTCCGCCCCGCTGGATCAAGCCTCGACTCCTGCACGGCT
>NC_059296.1:14671937-14681937 GCF_017591435.1 Portunus trituberculatus
GGTAAGGGAAGCTTGATCATTACATGGGCGTCTCTATCGAAAACCAATGGTCTCATGAGGATTCGCGTCTTGGTTTCGAATGGTCTCTTCTCAGTCTCTGTCTCTGTCCTTCGCTCCGCCTCCCTGTCCCTCTCGGTGCTCACTGTTCCCTGTGTTCCTCGTCAATGCACGTCCCAAGTGTGCGGCTGCCGGGCCCTAATGGAGCCTTTTTGCTGCCCTCGCCGTCCCACTTGATTATTTTTCTTGATTTCTCTCTCTTTAGCTTCCAAAGTCTTTTCGGTTTGTTGATTTTTCTCCTCTCTGTCTTTATTTTTATTGTCGTGTTGTGTCGTTTGACTAGCTTTTCTTGTATTTATGCACGTGTTTTGGCTTGCCTCCAGGCACGTTCATCCGTTATATTTATCTATTAGTTTAATCACTTAAGAATTTAGTCTTATTTTCTTTATTTGTAAATACACATATCAGCTAATACTTGCTCTTAAAGTGCTTTTTTTACTTTATTACTTTAGGCATTATGCATCCAATTTCCTTTTGTCCTCATTGGTACATTACGAGGCAGAAAAATGTGTTCATACTACACAAAATCCACCAAGACACAAGCGAGAAACATATTTTGTTGAATCCTCCAAAAATAGACATCATCATACTCTACAGTACGCTTAAGATGAAGTCGGCTTCTAATATATATTCAAACAGCGGTGTATAGGTCCCACCGAAATCGGCTGGATAGTTCTTGAAAAAATACATTAAAAAATATGGAACAGCTAAGCAGCCGACACAATCACGCTGGTGCATTCATGATATTGATGAATGAGTTTTTTTTTTTAACATAGCTTTGAAGTACGTACATGTTTTCTCAAAAATAAACATATTTAATCCTGCCACGATTTCTCCTCAAGCTCACCGCTTTCACTGCTGGTCAATGTTTCTCGTGATCACTTACAACTTTTACAAATCTATTTTTGTCCTGCAGTCCATTAAGAAGTTTTTTTTTAGCCTGAAAAAAAACTAAGCTATTCTTTCTTTGTTCATGAAAACCTTTCTTGTTATTTTCGTTAAACACCATCAACAAAAGGATAATGTGAATGGTAAAATAACTGACGATGAAACGAAACTATAAAAGAGACAAAAAGAAAAGAAAAAAACTGCTTCAATAGGTATATAACTTGCATTCGTTAAGTGTTATAAATCACTGTACTATCTGATCATAATCATATCTTCATCAAATATGAATGTTTCTAAGCATAATCAACTTATTATGAACACACTTTTGTTGAACAAATACTGAGGCTGCTCTCTGTTAATGCCTGGAAGGATACAAGAATGTGAGACGAACGAAAAAGAAGGAAAAGGAAAGGAGTGATCATTACGGAACACTTACAGGTCATGCCGGGTTGATGACGCAGCGGTGGCGACATGCAGCGGTGATGCTCCCGAGTCTGTGGAGAAAAAAAAATAATGAGTGACTCTTCCCTTTAGCGACAGATAAGCTTCTTGCTTTGTGATCGATAAATTTATGCGTCTGGGCATTCTACAAGAGAAAGAAAACAACACAAGAGGGTACCAGGTAAAGGGATGTCAAGACTGAATAATGCAATCCTAAAAGGAAGGATTGAGTATATTTTGTTTTAAAGTAGACAGGTTTAAAGAGGGTTCCTGTTTGAAAATATAAACACACAAGCGACCCGCTGCTCCAGTGAGATAAAGGAAGGATGATAGAAAATCACAATCACTTTGGATGACAAAATGATCACCCTTTGAAAATTGCACAACGTAAAAAGAACAGCTAGCAGACAGTTTGGGATTATATTTCAGTTACTCTTATTCTTGCTATCTTTCGTTGAGACAGTAATGGCAGGCGTTGCAGTCATTCTTTTCGCTAAGGAGGTAATGACGGGTTGTGCAATCACTCTTGATCTTATTTCCTTCCTGGAGGGTGGAAGGTTCAGCGTTACTCACTCCTGCCGGTAATGTTCCTCAGTGGGGCAGTAATAGCGGGTGTCACCGGGCGTACCTTAGGCGGAGCGGCAGGTGGAGTGGCTTCCTGACACCATCCATCACCGAGGCTGCTGTTAAGAGCGGGTGCAGGCTCAACGTCCCAGCGGCCGGTCTGGCACACTACACCACGCGTCCCACTCCTCCCCGCACACACCAAGTCACCATCAGCATCACCATCGCCATCAATAGTGAAACAAGCACCATCAGTCACCGGCCAAACACTATCTGTCACCCAGGGAACACTATCCGTCAGGGAACATACGCCGTGAATTTCCTCAGCCTCCTCCTTCTCCTCCTCCTCCTCATCCTCCTCTGCCTTCTCCTTCTCCTTCTCCTCCTTCTTTACCTTCTACTCTTCCTCTTCCTTCTTCTCCCTTCATTTGTCACGGCCATGCTCTTCTTCTTCTCCTTCACCTCCTCTTCCTCTTCCTCCTCTTCTTCCACTTTCTCCTCCTCCCGCGGCTCGTGTGTACCAACGCGAGACGCAGAAAGAGGAAATCACGTGCTGCGGTTGTCATGATGTACACCTTGAATTACACTATGATCCTTGACGTGACACACACTCACACACACACACACACACACACACACACACACACACACACACACACACACACACACACACACACACTCTCTCTCTCTCTCTCTCTCTCTCTCTCTCTCTCTTGTTCTTTGCAGTAGTTATGTTTATTTGCCTAAGCGCCTTAGTTTAAATATCTAACACTACTTGAAACTAATGTAAACAGTTACACACACACACACACACACACACACACACACACACACACACACACACACACACACACACACACACACACACAAAGTGGCAGCAGCAACAACAGCAATACGTTTAGGCAAGATGCTTTATACCAGCCTAATTCTCGGACTAGTGGGGAGGTCAAAGGTTGTATGGATAGGAGGAGAGGAGAGGAAGGAGGGGAGGGTGATGCATTGTGGGAAGTGGTGGGAAGCGGGCGTGGATGTGGAGCGGGCGTGGGAGATGTGTGCGTCAAGATAACATTAAAGACTTGATTTATCTGGCAGCCTTTCAGCCAGACAGAAAAGGAATCACCGTACGCAAATCATTACGAGCGAACTCTGCACCCTAAGTACTTGCCGCCTCCGTGGTGTAGCGGGACCTGAGGCACAGACAAATCGCGTCGTGTCTTGTCGTGTTGAGATGTGCCGTGTGCGTGGAGTCATGGTTGTCGCATCGCGTTCATTGCGTTGTGTCGTGCCGTCTTTGTCGAGTCCTGCACTTCAGATCGTGTGTCTCAAGTGGTGTATGTCGTGTCGTGTGTCATGTGCGTTCGGTGCGGCTCGTGTGAATTCTTTCACAGAGATGTATACTCTCAGATGCCAGCGGCAAGCCGTGGAAACAGAGTAAAAGTCCTCCAGAGGCCCTGCTTGTTGTTGGAGGTTGAGTGTGGGAGCAGTGTGGCGCAGGTGAAAGACTGCCCTCTAGTCTGTGTTTCATGGCTTAACTTTTTTATCTACGTCGAGAAAGGGCAAGTAACAGTTTGTATGATATTATTGTGATTTATTGTCCAGGTTACATTTTGAAATATCAAATCTAAAAGTTTAACCCGTGTAACGAACTAAATAAAGAAAAGACTTAAAAGTCATGATAAGAGGTGTTAGGTATTAGTTTTCTGTTTACAATACGTCGGTCATTCTCGTTTAATTCTAAATTCCTAAATGGTTCAGATTTTGTTTCCCTCGACTTGATATTATTTTTGTTGTTGTCCCATTTTTTCATTTGAAATTAGATATAATCGACTTACTTATCAACATACTACTAACATTCCCTCCCCCACCCGTCCACTTAAATAACATCACTGTATTTTATTTAAAATTATGTTTAATACAAAATAAATGTAAAAAGAGAACTAATGAGCATTAGTAACCCGTGGAATATTTGAAAATATTTCAGAAGATTAATAATAGATAGAATAAAACAAATGACATAACATACTTCATATGGTGACAAATTTACTGTACCTCTGATGCAATCTAACTAGCCAATGCCATTTGAAAAAAAATATGTGTTAACGTTAAGGTGACTCCTATACCGGCGATTAACTGTCCCTTTACCTACGATATACTCGTATTACGCTATAAGTACAAACATGAACAAGCAACCTCGACTATGACGGTCACTCATGCTTCTCTCGAGCAATGCTGCATTTCAGTGTAGTAAGACCTGACCCTCAGTCATATACCATCTGGCAACACATCCATTAACTACTCAACACTACATGGCATCGCTTCCTTTCCGATTAACTTGGCTGGATCGTATAAAGAAGTGAATGAAAATTAGTTTACCATCCTGAAATCAAACAGGCAGAATAGGAGCTACAAATTTGTTGTTATAAGCAATTCTCTCTCTCTCTCTCTCTCTCTCTCTCTCTCTCTCTCTCTCTCTTTCTTTTTTGTCCTTGTCCTCTCCCTTTCTTTTAATTTCCATACATTTTTTCAGTTTCCTTTGTATATCTCTCCCTTCTCTTTCACCATCACGTCCTTCTGTTCCTCCTCTTCCTGCTCCTTCTACTTCTCTTCTTTCTCCTTATCCTCCTAATCTTCCTTTTCCTCCTCTTCTTCCTCCCTATTCTCCCCATCCCACGGCACAGACCAGGAAGCAGAGTTGTTTAAAAGCGATGCTAATGAATTCCTCTGCCTCATTACGAAGTCAAAATCTGTACCTGCAGGGTTTCAGGGGCGAGGGTCGGCGGGGAACACCTCCCTGCTGCCCCCGCTGACCTGAGAACACGGGCCGCGACGTGCTCAAGATGGTGCTCCATGCAGTTTTATTTCGTACTGGAAGCGCTATGTCGTACACGCTGCGGGGGAAAAACAAGCAATCTTCACCCCTATGGTCTGACGGGCTCCAGAAGTTATGAGTGTGGTTAGGAGCAATAACATTATCAGAGAAATTCACTGACGACTCTTTTCGCCATTTCCGGGATGCATTACGGAAAAAAACACAACTCGCCACACTCGCGGGTGGAGAGGCTTTTGTTGAGTGTAAATGGCGTGATTGTGGCAAGGATGAAGGAGTCACTTTGGGGATGAGAAAGAAAATGAGGAGGAGGAGCAAGAGAAGGAGATGGTTCGTGGTCGAAGTGTGGAGGGCAGAGGATGGTTGATCCCTTAAGGCGTGTGTACACAAGGATGTTCGTGCGGAGGGAATTACGTGCATAAGGCTATTGGCGTTTTGTATGTGTTGTGGCTTCAGGTAGTGAGGGAGGGAGCACACATGGGGAGCCCCGGCCACCCGATGCTGGCTGTGTTTCGTGTCAGAGTTCGTGCACGAGGCATTTCACTCACTTGTTCGCACATATTGCATTTGTTACGTACACTGCTGTTTGGGGGAATGTGTCCGTGTAAAGCGAATACGAGGAAACGAGGGAAATATTTCACGAACACTTTAGGTCTCGGGCGTGAAAGATAATTTCCAGATAGTTCACTCTTGCGTGACGCGAACGTAACGCAATGGGTCAAAACTTGTGACTTGTTTTGACTACTACTACTACTACTACTACTACTACTACTACTACTACTACTAGTAGTAGTAATACAACTACTACTTTTACTACTACTACTACTACGATTTTTATCATTATCAATATATTTATTGTTATTATCACCATGATAATAATGATGATGATGATGATGATGATGATGATGATGATGATGATGATAAAAATGACGGTGATAATAACAAAGATAATGATAGTGATGATAATTGTCATTATTTATTACTCTAAATTTATGGATTATAGTATTATAGCGCGACTATATTGACACATGAGCTTTCTAAACCAAAAATAAAATATCAGACAAGAGTAGTACCTTTTTTTTTTTCCCTACCAAGCAATTTTTATTTCTTTTTCCAGTCCTACATAAGGATGATTCTAAATCTGGAAACCAGTAATTCTAAGCATTCCAAGTTGCTGATCAGAAGCACCATTATCATTGTCATTGTTGTTGTTGTTGTTGTTGTTGTTGTCAGGAAGTTTATTGAGTGAAAAGTGACTGACATCAAGAAGGAAGTAGTGCACTTCGGCGGCAGGATTGTTAAATACTATGGGAGATGCAAGTACGTTAGTTTGTGATATTCTATTCTCCGACACGTTTTCTGTAGCTCTTAGGAATGTTCATAAACCTATATGCTCTCCTTTTATGCCTCAAGAGAAATGACTGCTCAAAAAAAAAAAGTTGGAGTGGTAATTGGCAAATCATTAATAACATTGTGCTATTACTGACCACAGCATACTTAGCTTCAGACGGCTGTGGTGAAGTCCTTGGATAACAGATATATTACCAAGTGTTGTAATTTTATTCACATATTAGCATAAAAGCATTAAATTCATCCAGTGAGTGTAAATGCCTCTCATAGGTTGTTGTTGTTGTTGCTACTGCTGCTGCTGCTACTACTACTACTACTACTACTACTACTGCTGCTGCTACTACTACTACTACTACCTACTACTATCAGTATTAGTATTATTATTGCGATTCTTTACAATCATAAGAAATATACTTCCTAATCCTGTCAGCCAATACGAACAAAGAACACACGCACACACACACACACACACACACACACACACACACACACACACACACACACACACACACACACACACACACACACACACACACACACACACACACACACACACACACACACACACACACACACACACACACACACACACACACACACACACAGAGTTGGGGATGGGGTTTCAACACGCCAGTCGCAGGAAGTGACCTGAACCAGCCCCGGCCGCGGAGTAAAGACTGGGGATTTCAACGCCCCTCGCTAAGGTAGTGATCAAAAGTGTGCTCATTACTTATTTTGCTCACTTAAATCTGATCCCCGAGGCTCTCCTACGCTTTTTGTTGGGCTGATAATGCGTAAAAGTTCCTTCACCTTACTTAGCTATGGAAGAGGCGACACCCAGGTAAAGGTTTTCCAGGAAGAAGGTAATAAAACGTCAAAGGAAATGAACTAGAGTGACAAGGTATGTTGTAATGCGATAAGGGCCAATAAAAATAATAGTTTCCGCAATCCATTTTGTATTAATTCAGATGTAAAGGACTTAGAAAAAACGTGCAATTTCTACGGGGATCGTGTTTTTTGGAGTCTTAAGGCGCCGTTAAGAGGAGATGGGGATGTGGAATGACGCGGCTTTGTGTGCGGACTGAATCGAGTGCACAATGGTATTCAGCTATCAACAGGATCCCTCTCTCTCTCTCTCTCTCTCTCTCTCTACACCTTCGCCCTCAATCCCACCCATGGTATTGTTGGGCGACAGGGAGGAGGGGAGGGCGTGGTGTGGGGGTGACGGGGCGCCGCGCAGGTCACGGGTGGAACAATATATAATGAAAATCGACAAAATATATTTATATTTCCATATTGAGAAAATGACGACATGTAAGTGTCGAAAACTCTCCTCGTAAATTGTAAGTATATAATAAAAAAAAAAAATACCATAATCATCCCGGGACGAGGACTGGCGGGGTGGTGTTTGGGTGGTGTGTCTGGCAGCACAACCTGGTGTGGGTTGCAGTGAGTACCACCAGCAGCAGCAATACACACTTATCAACTCTTTTATTCTGCTTAGGCGATGAACGAATGCAAAGACAACGCCGAATTAAGGAAAGGTGCTGTGATGACCTGCATGCCACAACACTGGTGAAGGCATGAGTGACCCGCCTACCTAAGAAGCCAAGCACACACATACATACACACACACACACACACACACACACACACACACACACACACACACACACACACACACACACACACACACACACTTTAATCAGAACATAAACTTTTCCAGAAAAAGAAACAATTTTCCTCCTCTCGTAGCCCATTCACACCCATAACTCCGGCCAGGTCTGGATCCCGTCACGACGCGCCTCTTTTCTCCGGACATTTAACTTCTGCGCACGACCGTCGGCGCCGCCCTCGACCCGCGAGGCGGCGTCTATCTGGACCATCGGGCGAGGCTGCTCACCGCGTCACGGAGATTACTTCGGCCAACATCCTCCTCCGGGCAGTATTAACCTTTTGGGTCAATTTATAACTTTACTTCATCCCGTTTTATTTTAATGCCTTGCCCCCCTTCCTTCTTTTCCACTTTTTGATCCACTGTTCGCACACAAAATTTTCTTTCTTCTCCTCCTTTTCGGTGTTTTTCGGGTTAGTGCAGGCGATAACCTCGTTATAGGATGATTTATTTCCTCATATTTCTCTGACTGGCATTCACATGTCCTCTTCCCATTGCGCTTCTACATCACCTGCTCCCACCCTTCTCTCTCTTCCTCTCTTCCTTCCTTTGCTTTGGTTTGACCTCGATCAAGCACAAACTCCCTCTTCCCCATTTCCCTTCACCTTACAATTTTATTCCCTTTTTCTTTTTGTACTTTTCCTTTGCACATATATATATTTTGTTTTCACTTCCTCACCTCTGCCACGGAGGTTAAGCAGGGCGAGCAGTGGTGTGAGCAGAGGACTTGGGAACGTTCTCTTTTACCATCACAAACTTTTAATAGAAATATACACGTACTCTTAGGGTGAACCTGGGAATGGCGGGGAGGTGAGGCGGGTGAGTCGGGTGAGGCGGGGGGTCACCTAATGGCCTGAGATACAACTCACTGGGATCCGCCTGTCGTTTATCATTTAACTCACGATAGCTGCAAAAACTAGTTAGTCTTAACACCAGACGCATCTTATTAATTCTCGCAGGACACGCAAAGACATGAAGAAAGGTCAAAACTAAAAGAAAAAAAAAAAGAAAAAAAGGAGAAAAGAAATGGAAAAAAAAATCGAAATATCACAAGGCAGCCGAATTATTCATGAAATTATATACTACAATGGAACAAAATTAATCTTAACCAGAACCAACTAATCTCTTATACCCGTCACGCAAAGGGGTTGAGAGAGAGAGAGAGAGAGAGAGAGAGAGAGAGAGAGAGAGAGAGAGAGAGAGAGAGAGAGAGAGAGAGAGAGAGAGAGAGAGAGAGAGAGAGAGAGAGAGAGAGAGAGAGAGAGAGAGAGAGAGAGAGAGAGAGAAAGAGAAAGAGAGAGAGAGAGAGAGAGAAAGAGAGAGAGAGAACCATTCTATGCAAAACTTATTCACAAACACACACTCCAAAAAAAAGCTATAAAAAAAAAACCTCATATTCCTCTGCAATTTCAAACTGTAGTCGAGCTTATTCATGGAACTGGACGAGGGTAACAGACAAAGGCAATGACGATAAAAGTAAAAAGGCGACAGTATAGAGGCTTAATGGCGCCAGTAACCGTAAGTGGAGTGATCGGCCGTGATGATGATAAGGGGCAAGAGAAACGATAGATAGCGAGATAAGCGTAGACGCGGCGGCACAGATGACCATGGTTTGTATGTAAATGAGGCAATGGGAAGAGGAGGATGAGAAACAGAAAGAGAGGAGTATGGGAAGAGAGAGGAGGAACAGAATAGGATAGGAGAAAAGAGTAGGAAGAAGAGTGGAGAGAAGAAAAGGAAGAAGATTAGGAGGACGGTGAAGAGGGAGTAAAGAAGAGTGGAGGATAGAGAGAGACATGAAAGACAGAGCAGAAACATGTTAAAAAGGAATAGAAGGAAGAGAAGGAGGAGGAGGATAGGGAGAGGGCGAAGGGACAGACTAGCAAAAAGAGGATAAAAGGGAGAGGAACAGGAGGAGGGTAAGAACGAGAAAAGGTGGATGATGGAGAGAGAGGGAAATAAGGACAAAGAGAAGGTTAGAAAAGAGAAAAAGGAGAAGGAGAAGGGGAAAGTGATAGTGAAATAAAAAGTACGATGAAGATTGAAATCTCAGCATTAAGAAAAGGAGGATAAGGAAGAAGAGAAAAGTGGGGAAAATGAGAGAAAGGACGTGGTTGGAAAAAGAAATGCAATGAAGTAAGAAGAATACTGAATAAATAAAGAGAGGAGATAAAAGCAAATGTTCGAAAAAAGAATGA
>NC_059296.1:14684437-14704437 GCF_017591435.1 Portunus trituberculatus
TGTGAAAGGAGGCGCCTTATGATGACTCGTGTCTCGCGGAGCTTAGAGTGTGGAATGAATCTGTGTGACGCGTGAGTGTTCGTTCCCCAAGCTGAAATGCAACAAGTCTGCGGATCTAACTCAGTACGTTTCACAAAAGCAAACCATCTATTCATCTCCTTATCATCATCCTTATCATCATCATCCTCATTACTGGCCATCATCATCACCACCATCACCGTCATCATCAGAGCAGAGTGTAGGATAGTTTACTCTAGTACTTTTCTTATTTAGGTACTGTACATGTTTTCCTTTTTCTTCAAGACATATATATCCCTTCTATCCCTCTATATTTTTAACGCTAAGTCAACCAACCATAACTTAACCTAACCTAATTCAATGTCAACAATTAATATCAGTGGTCACATCATTGTTTCGTTGGAGCAACACAGTGCCGCTGAATACATACATGAGAAAATGCTTGCATATTATACTATTCAGAAGTAAACTGTCTAAAAGGAGAGTCATTTAGAGAGAGAGAATCTTAAGGAGGGAAATGCCAGAGACGTAAAGTGATCGCAGTCCTTATTATCATCACAAACCTTCTTATCTTCATGTTATTTTCACTGTCAATCTTTTTCAATCTTCATCTCTTTCTTCATAGTCTTCATAAACATAGGCAATCATTCTTCTTCCACCTACTGAAAAGATCTTAATCCTTTTAGTACTGGGACGCATTTATTTTACCTTGAGTTTGGGATATGATTGACGACTTATTTACATTAAGAAGTGTCTATGGATGTCAGAAGATTAAGAGCCAGAGTCTTCACTATTTCAATCCCCACATATTATTTCTGAAGCTGTATAAAATCACCAAATAGTAAGCAAAAAAAAATAATAAAATAAAATATGGAAAAGTGTCATGGTACTGAAGAGGTTAGTTAACATTCCCACTCAACTCTACCACTCGTCTACTCCATCAGACATTACCGAAATTTTAATATTGTGCGAGTCTCTTCTGCTCTTTGCCTTTCCTTCCCAACAGTGAATCACAACTACCTTATTCTGAATCTTCTGTATTTGCTACGTCTCTTCATAAAGTAGCACATGTAAAACTAAGTCCATCTCGCTGTCCACTATATAAAAAAATAAAAGTTTGTCTTCAGTTTGTTTCATGAGATTTGGAAGAAGGAGAGAGAGAGAGAGAGAGAGAGAGAGAGAGAGAGAGAGAGAGAGAGAGAGAGAGAGAGAGAGAGAGAGAGAGAGAGAGAGAGAGAGAGAGAGAGAGAGAGAGGAAAAAGAAATTCCCACAAGAATAATATTAACTTGAGGGGAAGACTTTGTCGCTAACATCCCAGGGGTCGTAATCAGGTCGTTAGCCTTGTTAGCGGAGCAATTAAGAAAGCCCCAACCAACATAAGGGTGGAGAGGAAGGAAAGCAGGAATTAAAAGATGGCTGATGAGAAAATGGAATGGAGAAAGGGGAGAAAGAAACAAAGAGAAGGGAAAGAAGAGGGAAAGAACAGATCAAAAGGAAAAAAAAATAGCCTGGAATGGAAATAAGAAGGTTAGTGAAGGAGAGTTAAGTAGAAAGGAAGGTGTTAAGGGGAGGGATGGCTAAGGGTGATGGGAAATAAGGGATCTGGTCTAAGTAAGGGATATGAGGGAAGGGAGGAGGAAGAAGGAGAAAGGATGGCCACAGGGATTAAGTCCTTGGAAGGTTATTTGACCGCTACCTCCTTCTGTCTGTGTGTGTGTGTGTGTGTGTGTGTGTGTGTGTGTGTGTGTGTGTGTGTGTGTGTGTGTGTGTGTGTGTGTGTGTGTGTGTGTGTGTGTGTGTGTGTGTGTGTGTGTGTGTGTGTGTGTGTGTGTGTGTGTGTGTGAATTAGAAAATAAGTGAAGCTGGTACAAGAAATTGCCAGAAGTATACGTGACAGTCCATGTCTCTACCTGTTTTCCTGTTTTGTCTCTCTTGTTCTTAGAAATTAAACGGGAAATTTGAAGAAAGCCGAGAGAGAGAGAGAGAGAGAGAGAGAGAGAGAGAGAGAGAGAGAGAGAGAGAGAGAGAGAGAGAGAGAGAGAGAGAGAGAGAGAGAGAGAGAGAGAGAGAGAGAGAGAGAGAGAGAGAGAGAGAGAGAGAGAGAGAGAGAGAGAGAGAGAGAGAGAGAGAGAGAGAGAGAGAGAGAGAGAGAGAGAGAGAGAGAGAGAGAGAGAGAGAGAGAGACTTGAAATTGGTAGTCCTCACGTCCTCGGTAGTATAGTGGTTAGTATCCCCGCCTGTCACGCGGGAGACCGGGGTTCGATTCCCCGCCGGGGAGGAAAGGGAAAGTTTTTCTCATTAGAGATTTTGAAATTCATGTTAAACAATTCCTTTACGTTGCAAGATAAGACTAAGAAGGCCTGAAAGTTAAGTTTATTAGTCCCCAGGTGAAACTATAGACATACATACTTAAAAATAAAATCACATTATGTAGCTGTTCTAGAAGGCTAATTATTCCAGCAGCGTACGGGTGTATCATGAACACAAAAAAATCATGATAACAACATGAAAATAAACTTGTTGAAAAATAAAATACAAAGGCGGGAAGCTGTGAGTAATTAAGGTCATCTGAAAGCCCTTGGTCACCACGAGGATTGAGAAAGGAGAGCGTGATCTTTTAATCCTTAAATATATCCAAGCGGACTTTCTGTCAGAGAGAGAGAGAGAGAGAGAGAGAGAGAGAGAGAGAGAGAGAGAGAGAGAGAGAGAGAGAGAGAGAGAGAGAAGGGGAATGTGTATGGTTACAAGGCTTAGTGTTTAATCCCCAGGTCAGAGTAGCCAGCAGGAGCCTCAGCCTGACCACCTTCCCGCACCTCTGCCAGTATTGGACAGCGGGAAGACCCTCGTCCCCTCCTGGCCTTCTGTACAGTTGTTCTTTATTATTTCACGTGTGGAGGAGGCTGGCCAAAGCGTACACACACACACACACACACACACACACACACACACACACACACACACACACACACACAGAGAGAGAGAGAGAGAGAGAGAGAGAGAGAGAGAGAGAGAGAGAGAGAGAGAGAGAGAGAGAGAGAGAGAGAGAGAGAGAGAGAGAGAGAGAGAGAGAGAGAGAGAGAGAGAGAGAGAGAGAGAGAGAGAGAGAGAGAGAGAGAGAGAGAGAGAGAGAGAGAGAGAGAGAGAGAGAGAGAGAGAGACCAACGGCAGCAGTAGTAACAATAAAAAAAATGAAGCATGGGTTTATTTGTTCACCTAAGTTTAAACTAACCAGAACTTTTTTTTTATTCTATATATTCTCTGATAATACAGTAAGAACAATTACCCCTCCTACTACATCAATAACCACTAATTTGTGAACTGACACAATGCCTAGCTCGCAGATTCACTTACAGTACTACACAGAGAACAGTTAGGAATATAAAAGCATGATGGAAGTCGTCAGGAGCCAGTAGGTTAAAATATGGTAAGTTCTGTATGAAACTTGGCTATCTATATTCACATGCCATCAAAATCTTCTCTTCATCATTATCTCCCAAGCGGTAATGCTGATTGCTATACTACTAAGGATATTAACACCCTTCAGTACTGGGACGCATTTTTACCATGACTTTTGGGTGTGATTAAGCAATTTTATTTACATCAGGAAGGATCTATGAAGGTCAGAAAAGTAATTGCCACAGTCTTCACTATTTTAATCCCCTCATAAGTTTCTGAAGCTATATCAAATCGCTAAATAGTAAGCAGAATATATACAAAACCACGTCATGGTACTGAAGAGGTTAATGTTTTTAGTCCCTCTACTTTCTATACAGTTTTTTGCTTATTGTGGTTGGTGATGTGAACAGTAATGAAGGTGACGCTGAGCAATGCCGGTGAAGGGAATAAAAAGAGCATCAGATGGTAATAGGTAGCGTTAAGAATGGCACTAGACTGAGCAGGAAGGACATTGGTGAAAGGTTAGGTGAAGGAGAGTAGTGGATAGTGATGTACAGTGAAAGCAGATAGTAACAAAATAATGAGTGGTGATGAGAGATGATCAGTGGTGATGATAGGTCGCAATAAATCTGAGCGGGTTACAGTGAATAATAGACGATGGGTGATGATGGGATGGTATAACCTGGTGCTATATAGTGGTGATGGGATTTAGTGATGGTAATAGTGGCGGTGAGTGATGCACGGGCTCTGAAATAATAGATGATGTACTGAGAGGCGGCGATGAGAAAGATAGATGGAGATAAGTACACCTTTGGAAAATATGAGATTATACTGGATACAATGGTGTTTGTCTTGCTCAGTGTGTGGAGACTGTGGTGGCGCGGGTAGAGGGAGGCACGGAAGCAGACAGACAGACAAACAAACAGCCGTTTCTACCATCATAACAATAACAACAGTGGTGGTGGTGGTGTTGTTGTTGTTGTTGTTGTGGTGGTGGTGGTGGTGGTGGTGGTGGTGGTGGTGGTGGTGGTGGTGGTGGTAGTAGTAGTAGTAGTAGTAGTAGTAGTAGTAGTAGTAGTAGTAGTAGTAGTAGTAGTAGTGTTGCTTCTTTGTTACTGTCATCGATGTCATCGTACTTTTGTCTATAAAGAATAATAATGTTTGTACTACTACTACTACTACTACTACTACTACTACTACTACTACTACTACTACTACTACTACTACCACTACAACTAATGCTACAAATACTACGAATACTACTACTACGAGTACTACAACAACAACAACAACAACAACTACTACTACTACTACTACTACTACTACTACTACTACTATAAAATAAATGCCATCTCGAAAGAAACAATCAAGAGCAACAACAACATCAGCAATAAACGACCATCACCTTCATCACCTCTAACAACTGTCGTCACAACTCAGAGCACTCCTTAATTAGCAGGAGCAGCTATGATGGCAAAAAATACAGTGGTGGGGAAAGCAATGTTCAATACACCCTCTGTCAGTCTCTCTCTCTCTCTCTCTCTCTCTCTCTCTCTCTCTCTCTCTCTCTCTCTCTCTCTCTCTCTCTCTCTCTCTCTCTCTCTCTCTCTCTCTCAATTTCATGAGAGGCCTCGCATGGCTGCTCCGCCAGTCATGAAAATTAGATTAGTGCGTTTTTAAGATGCGTCGGTAATTTCCCACAGTCACGTTAACCACTCTCATGAACTTTCCTTATTTCCTTGATGTAATGAGAGAGAGAGAGAGAGAGAGAGAGAGAGAGAGAGAGAGAGAGAGAGAGAGAGAGAGAGAGAGAGAGAGAGAGAGAGAGAGAGAGAGAGAGAGAGAGACTACTTCTACTCTTCTACTCTCACTTTTTCATTACTCACTTTCACATCCTCGGTAGTATAGTGGTTAGTATCCCCGCCTGTCACGCGGGAGACCGGGGTTCGATTCCCCGCCGGGGAGAAAAAAAGACACGTAGAGAGATTTTGATGAAACATGAGACCTGATTTTATCGACTAACAGATGTATTATTTCTAAGGTTGTAGCGATGAAAAAATATGGCAACATTCAATACATAGATATAGTAAATCATTTTGTTATTTTTTTATATAGCACTAAGAATGAATTTCTTGATCTGATGGAGATGGCAACCCTTAAAGAATATACTTGTAGAAAATATAACAGCTGAGGATCATGGTCGAGGGATCCCCATCTGTCAGTCAGCCATGCACGAACTCTGGTCTCAATCATAATGCTTTATAGCTCTCAATACCTTCGTAGACTGCCATGACGTTTTAACTCATTACAGTGAATCTCACAAAACTATTATTCACTCCCTCTTCCCGACATTCACTCACTTCTCTTATTTATTCACGCCGTCGCACTCTCACCATCAATCTGAAAACCTTTATTTACAAACACCAGTATGGAGACATCTAGACACCCTCTGGCCATCCATCCAGCCTGACACATTAAGACAACCCTCGTCACTCAGGCCTCACTCGACCTCACAACTCATCCTCGTTCCCCTCCCGCTGGGCATTTCAAGGATCTGCCATCACCCTTCGGTCCACCACCCAACAATTACCTGCCATAAAGCCTTTCACCGTCGGTCCGTGTCGAGAAACATTAAGTTAAAGCTCTCTCAAAGGGGACTTGCACCGGACCTCAGTGCTCTTACACCTCTTGAAGCCCTCTCCCTTTCTCTCTCCTTACTCCTCCACCTCCTTCTCTTTCTTCTATTTATCCTCCTTCCCGCCTTCTTTTTTTTTTTCTTCTGCTGTCCTACTTTCCTCTCCTTGTTGCTTAATGCCATGTTTATCAGCATCTGTTTATTCCAGTGTGCTATTCATTTTCTGCTCTTTCTTGTTTGTTGTTTCGGTTTGATTTATTTATTTATTTATTCATAATTTTTCGAATGCGTTGTTTTATTTGTCTAAGCTTCCAACAATTATTTAAAGTTTGTAGGCAAATTGCGAGAAAGGTTGGCAAATTAGCAATCTACACGAAATCGAGGATGATAATTGATTTTCTCTCTCTCTCTCTCTCTCTCTCTCTCTCTCTCTCTCTCTCTCTCTCTCTCTCTCTCTCCAGATTCACGGTAGTCGCTTCACTAGATTCCATTCATCTCATCGTCCTCGCTCAATTACATCACGTTAATAATATCCGAATGTTCACTGCGTGCCACTTTCCCTCTCCTCTTCCCTCCTCTCATCTCCTCGTATCTCTAGTCTGGTGTCCTCTATAAGCTCATCTTCCGTTGCTTCTCTCATTCCCGCTTCCTGTCTAAGCGTATGCTCCCCTCCTGTAGGTAGTTTGTTTTTATTTAGGTGTTTTTAATAACAATCTCTTTACTTTGTCATCATATTGTGAAAAAAATCACTGTTATCGGTGGGACAAGGAGCGAGAGTTGAGTAGAATTTTCGTGTGTGTGTGTGTGTGTGTGTGTGTGTGTGTGTGTGTGTGTGTGTGTGTGTGTGTGTGTGTGTGTGTGTGTGTGTGTGTGTGTGTGTGTTCTGTTAACTGATACTCCACAGTTTAAGTCTCGTTCATGTTAATTGCTGTGTCTATTAGCCTAAGCCTTTCTTCAATTTTTACGCATCGCTGCTGATTCATCCAGTGGGCAGTAATGCGGCGAGTCTGAGTCTATCTGTCACTCCATCTATTGATTTATCTATCTATCAAGTTATCTATCAGTCGCTTCGAGTCCCAATCACGAGCATTATCCGAGTACTTGTTCCTGTATCGTATTTCCTGCTTCTCTGCCTCCATCCCTCTCTCCCCTCCGCTCTCCCTTCCTTCATTCAACGTTTATCTCCACATCTGCCTCTCCTCTCCTGCCTTTCCTTCCCTACTGACTCCCCGACATCGGACACCTGCTAGTAATCAGTCGGGGATGTGGGTGTATTGTGGGTAACTCACGCCCTCCCCCTCTCCCCCTCCTTCTTCCTTCCTTTCCCTCCTTCCCTCCCTTTCCTTTCCTTCATTCTCTCCCTATATATCTCCCTCCCGCAGCCCCTCCCTTCCCACTTGTGCAATTCAGCGGCCCTTCAATTGCTCTTCTTGTTTGATGCTTCGTTGCGTCTTGCCTCGCGGCTCCTCTGCTCTTTCGGTCATTTTTCTCTTTTGCTATATAATTTTTATTCTATTATTATCACTATTATTATTAGTAGTAGTAGTAGTATTGCTATTATTATTTCTATTATTAATATTATTATTATTATTATTATTATTATTATCATTATTATTATTATTACTTTTATTAATATTATTATAATTTTATCATTATTACTATTATTATTATTATTATCATTATTATTATTATTATTATTATAATTATCATCATTAGTACTTCTAAATCTTCATGTTCGCTCGCCTTTCTCCTTATGACTGCACAACTTGTTAGAAGAAGTTTCTCTCTCTCTCTCTCTCTCTCTCTCTCTCTCTCTCTCTCTCTCTCTCTCTCTCTCTCTCTCTCTCTCTCTCTCTCTCTCTCTTTTGTTTTGAGTGAACTGTTAGTCTTATTTATCTATTGACTTATATATATATATATATATATATATATATATATATATATATATATATATATATATATATATATATTATTACTACTCTAAGTTATTTTCATCACTAATTACGAGTTTGTATTTGTTGGTTCACCATTATGCAATGCAAATATGATTAATTACATACTTACATGCATACGTTGCACAGACACACTGCTACTTTTGTGTCCTTGTAAGAACGTAAATCAGTACATCAATCAATTTATTTTGTGAGAAGTAAGGAGCATAAAGAGAGACAAACATTTTTTGTTTTTCCAATGAACAACTCTACTTGTAAAGACAATAAAAAAACGACTCTACCACCACAACCACCGACGCATCCACGACAGTACCACAACCACCATCTCGACCACGACCAACAACACCCCATTCCAACCACTGCCACCACCACAACCATCACCAACGACACCACCAACAACAAGTCTCAAGATAAAAGGAAGAGAGTCCCAGCCCACCCCACCACGCCCCGGCCCGGCCCGGCACAGTACTGGCTTATCGTGGTGATGAAGTGTTGCGTGTAATCACTGCTCGTATTATGGCAGGCGAGAGAGAAACTTGTTGGTTCCGAGAGGGAGGAAAAAACTGACATTATATCGTTGTGTGATAAGGCAATATACGACAAAACTCACATGAAGAGGGTACACACACACACACACACACACACACACACACACACACACACACACACACACACACACACACACACACACACACACACACACACACACACAGGGAAGGAGCGAGGGTGGCAGGCATGGAGGGTGGTGGAGAGGAAAGGGAACAGTAAGGAGAAGCAGGCATTGTACAGGGCATTTCCAGATAACTTCAGCCGCGGCTACACAGTCTCCAAACTTAGCCCATCAGTCTCCTATATTAGCAAACTTGCCGGGACACTTCGAGGGAGACTTCCTGGTACCGAGCCATCCCCTCCCTTCCCTCCTTCCCTTCCCTTTTCCTTCCTAGTATTCGTTTCTTAACCGTTCCCTTGTGCTGCTCCCAATATATCTCTCGCTTTCCCTCACTTATTCTCTTTCTAGCGTCCCCTCTCCTTCCCTTCCTTTCGTCCCCTTTCCGTATCTCTCTCCCCGCCCCTTGTCCACGCCCTCCTGTGGATTGATCGTAACGGGACACTGCGTGGAGCAATAGTGGGTGTGTCTTGTGGGCGGTGCTGACAAGGTTGCTCCTCCTTCACACACACACACACACACACACACACACAAACACATTATCAGTACGAAAAGCAGGTCAACCCAGCACTCCGCCACATAAGCCTTATCTCCCCTTCGCCTATTCGTTTCATTCCTTCAAAAGGCAACCATTGCATTGCATCTCTCCGCTCTATTTATAACGAGCCACTCTCCTCCGAGCAGGTGGTGGGTGAGTGGGGAACGCCTGACCATTTTTTTGCACTAACGGGGAGTATCTGCTAATTTATGACCATAAGTGATGCAGAATTAGAGGAGATATTCATCTCTCTCTCTCTCTCTCTCTCTCTCTCTCTCTCTCTCTCTCTCTCTCTTATATATGAAAAAAATGGTCATAGAAGATAAAGTAAACAAGTAACTTGCACTTGACAGTCCCCGTATAATACGCACATATCCATTTATCATATTTTATTTATCTATAAATTTCAACATTTTTCTTTTCCTGAAGTCCTCTCTTATCTCTTATGTAACAATTTGACAGCAGCATTCCAGTTATCTACTACTTTTCGTATGCAGTACATCTTACGATCTCATAAGGACAGCATTAGACTGCATTTTATCGTCACTACCAATGTTGAAAATTGCAAAACTCGTGATATCGATGGAGGTAATAATAGCTCAGACTTTTTGCAAAATTCGATGAAAGCACGTATTCAAACTTCACTCTTTTATTTCAACGTGTTTATGTGGAGAGTTCTTTAATTAATTAAATACTTAATTTTTACATATTTGACATTTAATAATTTCAGTTTCATTATGACATCTTTTCTAACATTTTCGATACACGGTGTGGCTTCTTCAGGTCACATTTCAGATCATTGAAAGTCCTCACCGCTTAGTATTACACCCATGAGTCGCTCACTGCTGTATTTTTTCGAAGGAATATACAGCAAGAAATACAATTCGTCTTTCACAGGCAGTCTGGTACACTGGTCCTGTGTCTGCCTCTTCAACTTGAAAGTCTTCAAGAACCTTGAATTCCTTTAGGAGAGGAGTCTCAAAACATCTTGGGAACTAAATTGGTCTTCTCGAGGCACTTTGTTACTGTTGCTTTTTTCGGGAGCGACGAATGACTGGTCTTTTTTTCAAGATGTTTTGTTGCTCTTGGCCAGGTTCCTTTTACATAAAAAAACATAGTGAACTGACAAGGAGAGTCACGCCAACACTCTTGCTGCTCGGGACACGAAAACACCAACAACCTCCACACCTTGCACTTTCTTACTTAACTTCCGGGACAAGATGAAGAGCAAGACCACCTCAAATGAACCAAGAGGTCATTGTAGTCTCTCTCTCTCTCTCTCTCTCTCTCTCTCTCTCTCTCTCTCTCTCTCTCTCTCTCTCTCTCTCTCTCTCTCTCTCTCTCTCTCTCTCTCTCTCTCTCTCTCTGCTTGTGTCCAGTGAAGCCAAGTTTGGTGATTTAAAGCTGCCATTAATTTGCTGCGAGAGGTAATTAGGTCTGGCGCTCAGGTGTGCGGGAGCGAGGCGGGTCAGGTCAAGGGTCAATAGAGCCGGCCAGGTAATGTCTGTGTCCATAACTCAGCTGCTGCGGGGTCAAGACCAATGGCCGAGGAGATAGGCGAGGAGGGGGACGAAGGTGAAGGAGGTAGGCGATGGTCAGCGGAGAGGAGGGGTCGGGAGGGGGTGAGGTGTCAAGGGTGGGTTCTTCAAAGGGGTTGGAAGGGGTCAGTGGAGGTCAAGCCGGAGTCAAAATACGCAGGAGCCCTCCAAGTGACCCCGAGAGTACTGCGTTGGTCTTAGAAACGCATTTTCCTGAGGGTGATGCTTTTCTTTCTCTTGGTGTTGTTGTTATTGGTGTTGCATCCTGGAGGGAAAACTAAAAGTGCTGAGCGTCAGGAATGTGTCTCGCAGCGGTGAGGTGACTGTTATATCACCGACGAGTTCAGTGACGCATGACCTTGTTAAGAAAATCAAATAATTGCAATAAAAAAAAAATGCAGACGCTGTCCATCATTGAGTGGGTAACAATAACTGGCTTGCACTTCGTAGAATTTCTTAGCTGCCTCTTGACTGCGTTTGATCAGCCGCAATCTATTAGGTGAATTGTTTTTAAAGAGGTCAACCGATTAAAGGACTTAACATTTGAGAGATAAGCACAAATCAGAGAGAAAATGAGGATAAAAGATTACTCGAGCTCTGAGGACGATTGCATGTATTACTCTAAACGTTCCATTGTCAATGCGGAGTGTCTGCAACTCACCCCCCGGCACAAAGAATTCAATGCATGCAATCTCCTTTATCTCAAGATAGACTTTCGTATTTGCATCACAGATATCCAATGACAAGTTTTAAAGGTAGCGGAATCTTAAAGAAGAAGAAGAAAAAAAAAAAAAAAAAGCACGCTCCAAGATGTAGTTCACGATACACTGAACATGAAAAATAAGAATATGATTATCATAATATTTTTTATTCTCCTTGATCGTCTTCCTATATGAGCTAAGTTTACTACTGCCTTTACTTTCCTTCTCCATCACCGATTCATTGGGCAACGTGTAGTTCTGGCGGCTCTTCCTCCCATTGTGGAGGCGGACAGTGTCAAACATTGCCCCGGGGAGATTTCCACGGACACTTTCTCCAAACACGCACACAAAAATCAACATCTTAATCTTTTATTTTTTCTCTATTCTGTATTTGTTCCGTAAACAATGGTATTCTTACTCAAGAGTGTGTCGTTACTATTACTACTACTACTACTACTAACTATTACTATTACTGCTACTGCTACTGCTACTATTACTACTACTGCCGCTACTACTTCTACTACTGCTACTGCTACTACTACTACTACTACTACTATTACTACAAGTGTTATACTGCTAGTCGGAATAGCTAACATTGTTTCTTCCTTTCGCTGTGTTTCGATTTGCTTACGAACTGACATGATTACCATACAATACGTGAAGTGAAAAATGTAAATGACAACAAAACATAGTAAGATAATCACAAGAATAACTCGAATTCAACCAAAACGTCCACTAAGAACCTATAAACTGTTACAAATTAATATACGTAGAATAACAATAATAATGTAAACGAGCTTAAATAAAAAAAAAATATCCGAGTTTGAATTATGAAACAACGTATATGGTGGCAGTAAGCAATAGGTGAGAAGGTGAAGGTTTGAGAGTGTGAGTAACAGACTAGCTTTGAACATGTAGTGTATAGAGTGTGTTTTTACCTTGTTCTCTTCTATTTATCTATTTGTTTTTACCTTTCATTTTATTTTTTTTACTTTTTATGCTAGCAAGTAATTCAGCTTTTTCTTGATATTCTTTTTTTTGTGATCTTGACCAGTCCGCATCACGTGTAAAAGTAGTGAGGAAATAGTAAGAGAGAGTAAGTAATATATGTAACGACCGTGTGTGTGTGTGTGTGTGTGTGTGTGTGTGTGTGTGTGTGTGTGTGTGTGTGTGTGTGTGTGTGTGTGTGTGTGTGTGTGTGTGTGTGTGTGTGTGTGTGTGTGTGTGTGTGTGTGTGTGTGTGTGTAAAAGCGTCCCTACAAAAGTATTAAAAGCTTAGACAACACTACTTCTTTACCTGTCCAATGCAGGTAACCCGGAAAAAAAAGTTAAATTCAATCATGTACATCATATCAAATTTGTCTCCCTTCCTTTATGCATTTATGGAAAGAACTCTCTCTCTCTCTCTCTCTCTCTCTCTCTCTCTCTCTCTCTCTCTCTCTCTCTCTCTCTCTCTCTCTCTCTCTCTCTCTCAATTTCTCCAATTATCATTAGGCAAGTTAAAGAAAGTCCCTAACTTGCTGCAGGTGCGGGCTGAGAAGGGAAAAGAGGAGGAGGAGGAGGAGGAGGAGGAGGAGGAGGAGGAGGAGGAGGAGGAGGAGGAGGAGGAGGAGGAGGAGGAGGAGGAGGAGGAGGAGGAGAAGGGCGAAGAGGAGGAGGGCGAAGAGGAGGAGGACGAAGAGGAGGAGGACGAAGAGGAGGAGGAGGAGGACGAAGAGGATGAGGAGGAGGAGGAGGAGGAGGAGGAGGAGGAGGAGGAGGAGGAGGAGGAGGAGGAGGAGGAGGAGGAGGAGGAGGAGGAGGAGGAGGAGGAAGAGGAGGTGGTGATGGTGATGTGTACAAGGCATAAAGCGAGTCTGAGGAAGAAAGATAATGTGGAAGATGTGATGGGAGGGAGGAGTGGTGGAAATGAGTGGATTAGATGGAGTGCAGGCGTGAGGGAGTGCGCTGGGGAAGAGTGTAGTGCTCGACAAGATGCTCACTTGGAGCACACACACACACACACACACACACACACACACACACACACACACACACACACACACACACACACACACACACAATGGCTGAACTGTGAACCCTTGAAGGCAGAGAACTAATTTAAGGTTGCCATTACGTTGCTGAATACTCTCTCTCTCTCTCTCTCTCTCTCTCTCTCTCTCTCTCTCTCTCTCTCTCTCTCTCTCTCTCTCTCTCTCTCTCTGACGGACTGCTAACTGTTCCGCTGCGGGTTTAAACGGACCAAATACTTAACGACACCACGCTCACCGTCACGTAACTGGCCAATAAATGTGCCGGACACACTCTGCTTCCTCCCACTCCGCTATGGAAAGCCTGGCGCCGCAGCGAGATGGATGAACGAGACCCTAACAACAGAGATGTCACCGTCATGAAGGGGAAGGGGAAGCAGTGCATTGAGAAGGTGAGGCCTCTGATAGCACAGTCACAGAGGGCTGCCAAGCGTATGGCTTTCAGTGTTATGGTGCTACATGAGGGGAAAAATTGTGTTCTCTTTCTATGTTATGGGTAGAAAATTGTATTAGTAGAAGTGAGAGGGAGGTTATGGTGCTCTGGGTCATAATGGTGTGGGAATTAAGAGTTAATGTTGCGATGTGATTGAATTGTGGGTTGTGTGTGGAAAGTTGTGAGGTTTTCCTTATGGGAAACTAAATAAATACAAACTCTCAGAAAGTCTATAGTACTGAATAGATTATATATGTGCATGGTTGTGATGGTATAATGCGCATATTCAGAAGTACTTGTGGTGGTGTGAACTGAAATGGTTGTAAAGTTAAGACATTCCCAATAAATAAACATGAACAACACAAAGATCTAAAACAATGTAAGAAAAAATGCATTGTTGAAGGTTAAGACTCTACAGTGTGAAAATATAAAATAAATAAACGTAAACATCTGAATTGCACTGTATACATTCTTCTTTTACATGAGCAGTGTTAGATAACTATATCAGCATAAACAACCAAAGTATATGAAAAAAAAGAAAAAATAATCGCACAAGAAAATTCTGCAGTTATTGTGACACATATTAAAAAAGAAAAAGAAATAAAAAAAAAGAAAGTGAACCGGATTTCGTTTGGAAAGCTGTAACATTTTTATCACGTGGGACTTAATAAACATGAACACCACCAGACTACATTACACGGAGGAAATTCCACCACTACAGTGACTAGCGTATCAAGGAAAGATAAAATGTAACTGTACCGCGTGAGCTTTCCAAGGAGTTATTTCCGTTCATGCAAACCTCAACATCACAGCGTGTGTCGTACCTTTCATTCATTCAGCGGCACTGGATGAGATGGAAGAGCGTGTTAAAATGAAAGTGTAACAAGAATGTAGCGTGAGTGTAGCTTGTGATTTTGTTAAATGAAAAATGTATATTAAAAAGAAAAGAAAAACAATACGCACAAAGAATGATGTGCTGGAATGAATTACAAACGAGAGAGAAATTATATTAATAAAAAAAAAAAAGAAAGAAAATTGACAACGAAAAATAAATACCTTATGGTTACAAACAAAATCAACACACACACACACACACACACACACACACACACACACACACACACACACAGAGAGAGAGAGAGAGAGAGAGAGAGAGAGAGAGAGAGAGAGAGAGAGAGAGAGAGAGAGAGAGAGAGAGAGAGAGAGAGAGAGAGAGAGAGAGAGAGAGAGAGAGAGAGAGAGAGAGAGAGAGAGAGAGAGAGAGAGAGAGAGAGAGAGAGAGAGGAGACATAAAAATCAAACAAACAAATACTAACAAGAAAATAAGCAAAGCAAAAAAAAAGATATCTTACGCAAACAAAAGAAACGAACATGAAGACAAATAAAACAATCCACATAAGGAAAGAAAACAACAAAAAAGAAAAAAAAAACAAATCAACCAAACTATATTATACAAACAACAGCAGCAAACATAAACACAAGATAAACTTACTGTAAAAACAAATAAACAATCACACGGACAGACGTAGAGAATAAATAAAATGGAGCGCAGAGTGGCAGCGAGCGAGACAAACGAGCGGGCCACCTCCGAGGTTCACCTCACGGGCCCACCAAGGTAATATTTTGCATCTCTGAGCGGCCACATGAATATCTGTGTGTGTGTGTGTGTGTGTGTGTGTGTGTGTGTGTGTGTGTGTGTGTGTGTGTGTGTGTGTGTGTGTGTGTGTGTGTGTGTGTGTGTGTGTGTGTGTGTGTGTTATATTATTCTATTTTGTTTTGGGTTGTGCTTTTTTTCTTTCTTTGCTTTCTTCATTCACTTATTTATCATAATTTAACATACTTATTCATCTATTTACTTTTCGTATGTGTTTATTGAAGTTGTTAGTATTCAGTTAGTATAAAAAAAAAGTGAACATGATACATTAACATACTATAAAAATAAAGCTGCAGAAATGCTTCAGTTCGTTTAAAGAAAAGTAAAAATGACAGAGATTAAACCACAATAAAAATGAGAAAGAAGGAAAATAGAGCCATAAGGAGGAAAACTGCATAACATTTCAAACATTTTCCTCTCTTCCTCCTCCTCCTCCTTGTTACACTTTCTAGCCAAGCAAAACTACAACACTGCTATATTTCTTCATCCTTTTTCACATCCAGCACTATATTTTATCTCCTACATTTACGGAAACCCTACTTCGCTCCTCTAGTCTAAGCAACACAGTAAAATCTCTGAAAATATGAAGATACAACCATAAAAATATCTGCCATAGAGGAACCAGTATTCATGCTCTGAAATTCGCACCCACAAGTCGGCCTCAAATATATGCGTTACCTTCCTTTTCTCCCTCCCTCCGACCCTCCCACCCTTCCTTCCCCTCCGCTGAAATTCGTCGATAAATTACAATACGCGCCCTCCATCCCTTCTCTCTCTCTCTCTCTCTCTCTCTCTCTCTCTCTCTCTCTCTCTCTCTCTCTCTCTCAAGTGTAATTGTTCTCTTCTTCACGTTTTTTCCTTCGCATATAGTCATCTTGTTCTTTTCTCCTGCTCTTGCTCCTCCTCCTCCTCCTCTTCCTTCAACTTATCGTCCTCTTCTTCTTCTTCCTCCATTTTTTCTTGTTCTTCCTATTCCTCATCCGTCTTCTTTTTTCTCCTTTCTCTCTTTCCTCCTCTTCCATCCTTTGCTTTCTTATATCTAGGCAGTACATCGTGTGTGTGTGTGTGTGTGTGTGTGTGTGTGTGTGTGTGTGTGTGTGTGTGTGTGTGTGTGTGTGTGTGTTGCTCCATTATCCCAGCCAGCCAGCCGGGCCTCCTCCTACTCCTCCTCCTCCCCCTCGGCCAACAATGAGCCAGTTAAAGCCAATTAGCGGGAATTGGTTAATTAATTGACCAGTCTAATCAAAGGAAAAGTGCGCAGCGCAGTTAATCGCTATGAGAATTGCACTAATGAATCCAGGGATTGGTGGTGAAAGGGTTGAGTATGACAATGCATAAGGGTGAAAGGAATACGTGCACAAACCATACATAAACATACATACACACATACACATTTACGTACATATACACGCACAATGCAACACGTATACGGAAGCAATTAATCGCTATTTGTTGACTGAATGCAACGAAAATTCGGTACACACTCACATCGCGGCGCCGTGTGTGATTGGCGCTTGAGTGCGAGGCGGCCTGGCAGGGGCTGGGGACGAGTGTTTGCTGGCGCCTGTCACACCTGCTGGGGACGATGTGATGTCTGGTCTTCTACCCTACCCACCCTCATTGCATATTGGGTGGTGTACTTGTATAGCGAAGGCGTGAACTGCGACCACATGCAAACACACATAACTATCTGTATTATGTAACGAAGATTATGTGGTGGAAGTTGCACGATTTAAAGATTGGTAATTTGAGAAGTAAAAACCTCAGTAATAGTAGTATAGTAGTTGTAATAGTTGTAGCATAGTAGTTGTGGTGGTAGTAGTCATAGCGACAGTAATTCAGGATATAGTTTGAGGTTGGAGAAAAAAATGAAGTAAAATTATACGTAATACTGAACGAAATTTCAGCCCATAATATCCACAATTATTGGCCAGAACAGAAGACAAGCAGCAGGCATCACTGCGACAAGGAAAGTGTTTCGTAAATTATAGAGTTGTATAACATTAAATACTACGTTCGGAAGAATTAAAGAACAAAAACTTGATTTAGTTCACCAATATCACCAATACTGTGGAGGTGAGAGAGAGGCTAAGTACAATTAAAGGAGGGAAAATAATCAGGTGATAAGCATCTCACTCCAGTCTCTTAGGAAAACTGTAAAGGTGGTGCCCGCACGCCCAATCAAAACACGGCAGCCGTATACTGCATACAAACTTTGACATCTGTATAGAGTCAGCCTCTCTGACCAGGGGAAAATGACGAACATCCAAAAAGCAGGTGATTATGGAAGATCTAAGAGATCAGATGTAAAATTTTCAGTTGAATGTGTTTTTCTTTATCTAGTAGATGGCAGAATTTTTGAGGCAGTGAAAAACACTAGGTTTATTTTGCTCTATTTATAAGTGGTAGAGATAAATAGGAAATTAGGTATTTTGTCATTTTCTTGGCAAGTTGTTTAATTTGCATTACGTTGGACGTTCGACAACTAAATAGTTAAAATATCAGTTCATTATAAAAACAAACTTCATCGCTCGATGTTACTTCATTTTTAACGTTTACCCAGAATAAATCTTCATAAATAATATATATATATATATATATATATATATATATATATATATATATATATATATATATATATATATATATATATATATATATATGCATATATGTACTTAATTTCCATTGTGGCAAAGGTGAGGCTTTGGGATATTTGGCACACGACTAATTCTTTACATCACAAGGAAGCAAGTGAGACGTGTGTTGTCCAGCCGTTGATAGTTTCATGGAAATAAATGTGGTGTGCTTCAGTCCGCGAGATGACGTGCTCACGGCTCATTCATGGCCTTTTCGCGGTATGAGATCCAGGGCCGTTTAATGCTGTGGTGGGGCTGTGTGGCCTGGCTTGTCCACCCCATATGAATCATGAGTGTTTTACAAGCTGTAAAGTGTGACGGACTCAGCATTGCTCTCTACAAAGATAATCAACTGACGAAGGTGACTTAATACTTGATATTATTCATCAATTAGAAGGGTAATATTTAAGCTAGTATATGGATGAAAGTCAATAAATGCAAGTTTAAAAGAGAAATTTCAGTTTCAGGAATTATTAAAAAGGAAAAATAAAATGTAAGAATGACAAGCATACTATCCACGCATTCTCCTTGAACCCTCAAGACATATTGTGACATTTCATAAAAGCACACACTTCCGGCTTCTGCTCCTCCGTGACGGTGCAAGTAATCTTCAACCCTTTACAACTGCAAGTGTTGCTCTTGTATTACGCAATTTTTACTAAGTAATTAATATACCTACACAAAAAAAAAATGTTACTTTATAGTTCCAGGCAATGACTTAGGATTTGCTTAAGAACTATGTATCATCAAAGCTCACACAAATATCTCAGGTTCTGATGACTGTGTTCCATCTTGGTGGCGCAAATACTAGATAAACTAATAAAAGGTCATTATAATTCAGTTAAAAGTAATCTTGAAACAGAAACGTTTAAGAAAGATGTCTCCTCAAAGCCACAAGTTTTTTTGTAAACTTATTGAAAGTGGCCAAGATAAGAGGCCAAAACAT
Organism: Portunus trituberculatus; assembly: GCF_017591435.1. Lineage (NCBI taxonomy): Eukaryota > Metazoa > Arthropoda > Malacostraca > Decapoda > Portunidae > Portunus > Portunus trituberculatus. The sequence goes on from NC_059296.1 coordinate 14,703,583, forward strand.
TTGAGAATGACATTTATTGATCTTCAGTTTCTTCTATTCTAATGCTGTGTTGCATAATGTTTGTTAAACTATCATTTTACATCATGAGAATCAACTTGAAAACAGCAATACCTTCCATCCAAGCATGTTTAAAGTAACAGAGAGAGAGAGAGAGAGAGAGAGAGAGAGAGAGAGAGAGAGAGAGAGAGAGAGAGAGAGAGAGAGAGAGAGAGAGAGAGAGAGAGAGAGAGAGAGAGAGAGAGAGGGGCTACACCTGCATTCGATATAGTTTGGCTTAAGTAACATTAAGTCCCCCATTCTGAAACACTTTTCACCGCACAACCATATAAAGAAAAGGCACACAAAAAAGGGCAAATCATCTTAGTGGCCTTTGAAGATAGTTGTAATGGGAGAACAGAGCGTTTCATAATTAATATGGTGCCGAGTCTTTAAGGCTTCTGTGACGTAGTAGTAGTGGTGGTGGTGGTGGTGGTGGTGGTGGTGGTGGTGGTGGTGATAGTGGTGGCGGCGCAAAGATGATTCATAATCTTCCCTTCTTCACTCCCTCCCTCCCTCCTGCTAACTTCCCCCACACTGTTTTCCTCGGTCAATACTTTAGACAATGTGGGTTAGTGAGTCATGATGGGGAGGAGGAGGAGGAGGAGGAGGAGGAGGAGGAGGAGGAGGAGGAGGAGGAGGAGGAGGAGGAGGAGGAGGAGGAGGAGGAGGAGGAGGAGGAGGAGGAGGAGGAGGAGGAGGAGGAGGACGATAAGGAGGAGGAGAGCACTTAAAAAGGAACAACAGATGTATAAGTTATGAAAAAAAATGAAACAAGGACTCATGTCAGAGAAAACGTACAATGGACGAGAGAGAGAG
>NC_059296.1:14709437-14721937 GCF_017591435.1 Portunus trituberculatus
ACTGACATATTTTCCTTTTCATAAATTCTATGCTAAGGCTATTTTCTAATGTTTCATCTTGTATGATGAGCATCTTTTTATCATCACTATTATTTTCCCTCTCTTGTTCTCAATTTGCCTTCTGTCACATCGTGTTCTCCCGTGAAGAAGTAAGTTCCATATATTTGGGACATTGGATATGAAACTTTCCAGCATTACACAAGAGAGCACAAGAACGTGAATAACAGTCTATTAAAATCATTTTTTTCATTTAGCGTGATAAAAGGACGGTAAGAAAGAAAAAAAGACGTGACGAATGGAAAAGACATGAAAATCGTAAAACCGTTACTTTTTTACAATTCATTTTTCCATTTAGCGTGATGAAAAGACGGAGATAGCGATTACAAAGACGTGCCGAGAAAAAAAAAGTAAAAAAATCGAAAATGCGTGACTTTTTTATATTCATTTTTCCATTTAGATTAATAACTACCATTATATTGTTACTCTCTCTCTCTCTCTCTCTCTCTCTCTCTCTCTCTCTCTCTCTCTCTCTTCTTCATCCATGTACTTTCCACAACCTTCCTTCTCCCCTTTCCCTCTGCCTCTCCCCTTTCTCTCTTTCCCGAAAACCAACCCTCACCCCAGTAACATATCCCCCATAGACGAGTTTCCCCTCGCACCCTCTTCCTTCCCCATTTCCAGTCGCCCTCACATCTCCCCTTTCCTCCGCTCCCCTCTCTGGTCTCACCCACGAGGAAATGTGTCGTGAGGGGAGGTTCATGTCCGCCACTTTCCCCTCATATCGTCCAAAGCATCGAACATATTCCCCTCACAATGTAATATTCATCGTTAGTATTTATTGTTTTCGAAGGTGATGCGAAAAGGATGTGTGTTATATATTTATATTTTAGTTTCAATCTTGTTTTTTTTTCCACTTTAATTAAATGTCTGATTGGAAGTGTTCCTTTATGGTCAATGGCAATTTTTTTAAACATAGTATTGGTATGTATATATTTCTTAACTTCATTGTAGAGGAAATATTTTACAACGTGAAATCATGAATAAATTGAGACAGCTAAGAAAAAAGAGCTGACCTATGCAAGACAGTTTCTGATTGTCTATAACCTTCATCCGGCCATCAAGAATCATAAGTCTATCCACCCTCATCTTGAAAATAACTCTTTTATAAGAAATTACCCATCTTTATCTCTTTCTATTGAATTTGATTTTGTATAATTTCATTGTTCTTTAACTTGTTCTAATTCCTTTCCAAAAAAAGTGAATAGCGTAACACAACGTCACATTAATATCTAAACATACGTTTAAGCAAAAAGGAAAACTCATTTTTGTAATAATCATCCTAGTAACAGTTGCATGTTGATTTTAAACCTCAGAAGTAAATATTTTCTTAAGGCCTCACTTGATGTATTAATTAAAAAAAAGCACTTCATGAAACTTTTGCTTATTTTTTATATCTTTTTTTTTTTGTGTTCTTCCCGTTTTAATCATTGTGATCATTACCTTTATAATCCCCATCTTACCCATCATCTCTTCACACCTTCGTTTTCCTCTTTGCTAATCTCTCTCTCTCTCTCTCTCTCTCTCTCTCTCTCTCTCTCTCTCTTCCATGTCCCTTTCCACTCACCGCATCACCGTTCCTTCTTCATTTATCTCCTCACTCCGCTTACTCACCACTTCCCAGCTTTCCTTCCACGCCTCTTCACTATGCAATCAATTACTCACTTCCCTATCTACACCCTCCCACACAAACACACCCTTCTTATTCACCACCGCCGGACTCACGACCTGTCGCCATCACCCCTCACCCCACTTGACTCATCAGGTCCTCATCACCTCCCCAGCTCCCCAGCCTCACTTGCACCCCAGCGACACACGGTCACCCTCGCCCTCACTATAATCCGCGTCCCTTTGGTACTTAATTTACACACTTCTCGCACACCCTAACATATCGTGATTTACCAGATGTGTGTGTGTGTGTGTGTGTGTGTGTGTGTGTGTGTGTGTGTGTGTGTGTGTGTGTGTGTGTGTGTGTGTGTGTGGTAACGTCATCAATTGCGTTTTAGTGTGCTTTCATTCTCGACTGAGAGAGAGAGAGAGAGAGAGAGAGAGAGAGAGAGAGAGAGAGAGAGAGAGAGAGAGAGAGAGAGAGAGAGAGAGAGAGAGAGAGAGAGAGAGAGAGAGAGAGAGAGAGAGAGAGAGAGAGAGCTTAGAAAAGAAGAAAATGTTACTTCTATAAAACAGCCTGAAGGTAGAGAGAACAGGTTTAGAAAGCGTAGTAATTACACTGTGGATATTAAAACACACACAAACACACACACACACACACACACACACACACACACACACACACACACACACACACACACACACACACACACACACACACACACGTAACAATCCCATTCCTCAACAAAAGAAAATTCATCAGTCATTCCTTAGGTCAGTCAAGAAAAGAAACACATTTTTTTTTCTTTCTACGTGTCCGAGAACATACATACTAGTGACAGACAACCTTTTTACCCATTCGTTATTAAGTACGTCACTGCTATGTGCTATGTTCATCCGTTGTTAATTAAGGATAGATTGCCCTGGTGCAATGAAAGAATAAAGAGAATAAGAGGTAAACTTTCTTTCTAACCAAACAAACTATCTAATTGACTCGTACAAAAAAAAAAAAAAAAAAATAGGTACCTAAAAAAGTGAAGGGAATAAATTGTCTGACAGTAAAAAAAAGTTAACTACTGACAAAAAAAAAAACAAGGGAAGAAGAAGAGGAAGAGGAAGAAGAGGAGGCATCAATAAGTACAAAGAAACGTAAGGAAGAAACATAAATTAACAATAAGCGAGACGAAAGAGAGATAATTTAAAACGAACACCTTTACCACCGACAGAACAATAATTTCCTCAATTTTCCCCTAAACATAAAACCTTCCTCCTCTAATTTACAACAGCAATATCCTGCCCGCGACCTAGAGCCGGAGCCAGAGCGGTGTGAGGGCAGGGGAGGGCATGGCAGGGCAGGCAGGCAGGTAGGGTGGCTCTGGGTAAATAATGGTGATAATGATGGTAATATTAATAACAGCACTGCCGTTGGGTATCTCGTATTATTAACTCTCTTCCTTTTCATGCTGTTTTTATCTTTCTGTTTTTTTTCCAATTTTTTTTCTTTTCTTTCTCTTTGTTTTTTTATGTAATTAGGAACATCATTAGCAGCTTTTTTTTTCTCTCTCCCTTTAAGTTTCTTACTGTTATTTTTTTTCTTTTCTCACGTTTCTACTTTTATTTCTCGTTGGTTTCTTTTTCTTTTACGTTGTTTCTCTTGGTACTAAATAACATCTACTGTCCATCATTCTCCACTGTCTTCTATTATTGCTTCTGTTTTTTTTCCTATAATTTCGTTTTTTTTTTTCCAATTTCCATACTTTTTTTTATTTCTTCCTCCTCTGTACGACAATCAATACCAATGTCTTTTGCTATTCTTTTTTTTTCTGTCCCTCCTCGTAATCTACCTCCTCTTGCATGAACACCAATATCACTCCCTCCTTTTTTCTCTCCTTCTTTCTCTTCCTTTTCTACAGTAAAAACTCTCCTCGTACACCACAACCAGCTGTCTCCTTACTCTTCTTTCCGTGTTTACCGCTTCTTCCTTCTTCTCCCTCTCTTCCGTCTCCTCTTCCATGAATTGCACGGACGCTTCTTCGTATAACAAGTTTTGCAAAGTCCTCGCGTCTCGTTCCCTCTGCTCATTACGCCAGTTAGGGCGCTCAAATAGACGACTAAGTTCCTAGAGTACAAGAAATTATTACAACTCTACTGACGAAGGCTCATAATTGCTCTTCGTGTGTCTGTCTGTCTGTCTGTCTGTATGTATGTATGTATGTCTGTCTCTCTTTCTTTCTCTTGGTAGATAACAGTAAGGAGATAGAAAAAAAAATGTACGTGTAAGACCCTTTATCACCAAAATAAGGCAAATAAATCCATGAATATAAACCATTAATGAGGCGAAGACACGAAATGAACAACACTTGACAGTCACCACCTTGAATTACTGGAATAGGAAGAGAGGACAGGTGAACTTAAGCAGGAGGGAAGAGACTCAATGGAAGCAGGAGGGCGGAAAGGAAGGGGGAGAATTGGTGGTGTGGAGGCTGAGTGCAAGTGGAGAAGTAGAAGGAGGAGGGTGAAGGGGTAATGGATGGAGCAGGCAACCAAGGAGAAGTAGGAGTAAGAGGCGTAGGAGGAGTGGGAGGAGGAAGAGTAATGGAAGTGAGGGAGTGGGAGGGAGTGAGAGGGAGGAAGAGGAGGGAAGTGTAACCGTGGCCGCACAAGACATCACCATCCGTATAAATTATGGTAATACTGCAACGAGAGAGAGAGAGAGAGAGAGAGAGAGAGAGAGAGAGAGAGAGAGAGAGAGAGAGAGAGAGAGAGAGAGAGAGAGAGAGAGAAGTGAGGTTATGTGGCTGCTGCGTACCCCATCACTTCTACGTCCACCTCCACCATCATTAACAACAACAACAACAACAACAACAACCCTAGTACCACCGCACATTATCTGAAGGCAAGCCACTCGACACCATTATCTCGACCGATGTAATCACGCCGTCCCTTCACCATTATCATTGTTACCATCAGAGGGACCTTCATCACCATCACACACACACACACACACACACACACACACACACACACACACACACACACACACACACACACACAGACTGAAGAACATGCTAGATATTTTCAAAAGTGGAACATCTCATAAACAATTTTTTTCTTTTTCACTTAAACTCGGTATAAAAAAAAGATAAACAGGCAAGAAAAAAAAAAAAAAAAAGGTTTAGCGGAAGTCTGATAAACACACTACAATCTCCTTCTTTTCTCTCCTTCTTTGCTTCCTTCCTTCCTTTTCATTCCTCTTACTCCCCTCCACCACCTCCTCACCTTACTCTCCTTCGTTCCCAACTTTCAATCTCCTTTCACTCTTAACCCTTTCTCCCCCTCCTCCTCCTCCTCCTCCTCCTGCTCCTGCTCCTGAGTGGCTGCTAACCTCCCTCACGCAGCGTTCACATCACATCAAAAGCACAGAGACGAACAAGCAGAATGGCGAAAATAAAAGAAAATAGAAAGGATGAAGAACCCCTGAAGGCAAAACATGAAACGTCTATTTTTCCTTCATTGTCGTGCACTTTTTGCCTTGCCTTTGTGTGCGTGTGTATTTTTCACAAACCTGATTTTTTTTTCTTTTTTTTTTTAAGGGGAAAGGGTTTTGGGAGACTCTTGTTGTGTATGAAAATAGTCCTTACTTCAAAGATGTCCTTGTAAGAGAGTTTCTTTCCTTCCTTCCTTCCTTCCTTTTTTTTTTTTTTTTTTTTTGGTTCTCTTGATCTGTCTCCCTATTTTACCTTCCCCGGTCTTCCTGTGTTTTTTTTTTTCGCTCTTGTTTTTTTTTTCTTTCTTTCTTTCTGCCTCTTCCTCCTCCTCCTTTGCCTCCACACTTCCTCCGTCTCCTAATTACATCGCGTCTTCGGAGTCTTGTTCTTCCGCCTTCCCTCGTCAAAAAAAAAAAAAAAAAAAAAAAAAAACCCAGGTCACGTCGGGTCAAGTTATAAAATTAGTCTTCCTCGTAAAAAAGAGTGATCACCAACTTGATGCAAAGCCGCCATCTTCTTTTTCCCTCTCCTTTCCCCCCCTCTCTTTCTCTCCCACCTCTTTCTCCAGCAAAGTTCTTACCTTACTTTTATCATCATTACTTTTTTTTTTTTTTACCTTCCTTTCTTTTATCCTTCTTTCATCTCTCTCTCTCATCCCACTTCTCTCTCTATCTCGCTCCTCCCGCATTGCCTCCTACTAGTATTCTTCCACCTCCATCTTCTCCTTGTTCCTTCTCACGTTCTTCTTATTCCCTCTTCCCCGTCATTACTCCTCCCTCTCTCCTTTCTTTCCAGGCCATCACCGGAAATTTCTTTCATGGAGTTGACCAAGTTTTCAAATTCGTAATCATGTGAGCAGACGGTCTTAGTTCTGCCTGAGAGAGAGAGAGAGAGAGAGAGAGAGAGAGAGAGAGAGAGAGAGAGAGAGAGAGAGAGAGAGAGAGAGAGAGAGAGAGAGAGAGAGAAAGAGAGAGAGAGTCAAGGTAAAATAAACTAAAGACAAAGAAAGAAAAGCTTATAAATGTTGAAAATATATACAAAAAAAAAAAAGAACTAAACAAACGAAGTGAAATAACGATGGCAAGATAAGGAGTAAAGAAGATGAAAGATGAAGGCTGAGGCACCGAATGAAAGGCAATAAGCAAGTGGAAGATGAATAGGCAAATGATAATGGCGAGGAAGAAGAAGAGGAGGAGGAGGAGGAGGAAAGGAATAAGGAAAGGAAAATAAAAGAGAGACGAGGAGAGGGAAGAGGAGAGGAAGAAGAAAGGGAGAAGAGATGTTGTCTTTTCACTGGTTACACGCCCAAAGGAGGAGAGTGAATGAGGCGGAGAGGGAAGGAAGGAGAGGATGTGAGGGAGGGAAGGATGGAGGGAAGGAGGGAACAGACAACAGGACACCGCGCGCCTCCATAACACCAAATATTCCCCTTAGATGTGGATTATTTGCATCTAAGATCGTATCCAGTTGGCTTCTAGACGCCGCTCTCCCTCTTCCTCTTTCATCCTTCTTTCCACTTTCCTTTGTTTCCATCCAATTTCCTCTCTTATCTCCTATCATCATTATTCTTCCACCTTCTCTTTTATTCTCCACTTCTTTTCGCTTCCATTCTTCATCAGTTTCACGTACTTTCATCCACTTCTGAATTTTCTTTCCACTATCTATTCTTTTGTGCTTTCATCTTTCTCCTCCATTCATATGTTCTTTCTCCATCTCCTTAGCTTTTCTTGCTGTCTTTCTCTCCTTCATTTCGTTTTTCTCTTCTTAATCATTCTATACTCCTCTTATTCCTTTTCCTTCACTCACCACTTCTTCGTCCCTCTATCTTCTTATCTTCTTCACCCTCTGTATCCCTCCTCCTCCTCCTCCTCCTCCTGCTTTTCTATCATATCTTTCTCTAGCCCTATTTCATGCAAGATTTTCCTGCAGTATGTTTTAGTTTTCTCGTTACCCTTCCTTATCCTTTGTTACTAAAGCATACCTCCTTCATTCTCTTCTTTTCTTTTTCTTAAGTTGTCATTGCTTGTTGTTTTCTTATTTTACTCTTCAGTCCTTTATGTAATGTGGCATTATAAGATGGACCAGAGAGTAACAATATCAGTGACTAAAGTTAGACTCCAATCTGTTTAAATTTTAGTAGGAGGCTTATAAATCATTAAAATAAGTCATTAAGAAGTCGAAGAAAAATATCAGAAAATATAAAACGAAGTATATAAAACACAGACGATACGAACTGTCAAAGTACAAATAAATTTTCTCTTAATTTTGCTCCTCTTACTGGGTCGCTACGGCAGATCACTCGTATCCACTTTATTCATCTTCTGAGTCTTGTGTTACAGCCCAGCCATCACCCGCATGTCTGCCTTCAATGCACTCATAAACCTTCCCCTTGGTCGCCCTCTCTACCTCCTGCCTCGTGGATCCATCAAACATCCTCTCCACGTACTCATCTCTCCTCTGCACTTGGCCAAACTACTTCAGTCTTCCCTCTCTACTTTTGTACCTAAATTGACTGCATCAGAAAATAAAGAAAGAAAAGCAGAGAGAAAGAAAGCAGAATAAAACACCACAAAGCAGTAAAAACGTAAAATGACACGAAAGAGAATAGTTCAGAATTCGGATTTCATTTTTGAGGAGAGGAAAAAGTAAAGAAAAAAAGTGAAGGAAAGAACGAAAGCGGATGGTTAAAGAAAAAAAATCTAATAAAAAGTAAGACAGAGACGCAAGAAATGAGAGAAAAGAAGTGAAGAGGAGCAAAGAAAAGGGGCAGGGCAAAAGAGGAGAAAGAAAATCGAAGAAAAACACAGGAAGAGAAGATGGAAAGATTACGAAACGAATTGGAAAAAAAAAAAATGAAAAAAAGATGAGAGACAAGAAAAAAAATGAGACAAAAGAAAAGAAGAAAATATATGACCAAAGAAGGAAGGGAGAGAAAAAAAAAAAAGATTGGAGAGAATAAAACGCAAAGAGGAAAGAAAGGAGGAAACTGAGATACGGGAAATGGAGGAAGGAAATGAGGGAGAATGAGTGAGAGGAAAAAGAAATAAGGCAGTTTGGGAATGAAATAGTAAGTGATAAAAAGTGTTAGAAAAGAAGAGAACAGAGGAAAAAGTGGAGTGAGTAGAGAGATAGAGATAGACAGAGAATCAATGAAGAATAAGCGAATGAGACCAAAATAAGATAAAACAAGGAAATGCAGAGTGAAAAAAACAACAAATGAGAGAGCAGTGAATAGGAGTAAAAGTAGGAGTGGAGGAGAAAAGGAAAGAAAAAAAGGAGGCATTACTGAACAATTGAGAGACAACAATAAAGAATGGATGAGTGAATAAGTGAATAATGAAGAAAGATACTAAAGAAGTGAGAGAGAAGGAAATTAGGCAGCGCATGAGTGAATGAGTGAATGTGTCAGTGAGTGATGGAGGGAGGAGGAGGAGGAGGAGGAGGAGTGGGATGGAAGGGAAGAGTGAGGGAGTGAGCTGAGAGATTCTAGTGGCGGTCGTTCGCATTTAGAGGGGCGAGGGAGGGAGGAAGGGCGTCGTTGAAGGGTCGTAGAAGGGGTGGTGGTGGTCTTCGTCTGAGGGTGAGCTGATAAATCTTGCGGAAACACGATTCGAGGAAGGAGGAGGAGGAGGAGGAGGAGGAGGAGGAGGAGGAGGAGGAGGAGGAGGAGGAGGAGGAGAGAAAGCCTCGTTAGAATGTGTGTGTGTGTGTGTGTGTGTGTGTGTGTGTGTGTGTGTGTGTCAGCTTTGAGCGAGTCAAGAGGAAGGAGAGAGGAAGCAGAGAGAAATGAGGAGAGAGGGAAGCATAAGGGAATATGAAATAAATAAGGGGAGAGGGAAGAGAAGCGAAGGGAAGGGAAGGGGAGCAAAGGAAGGGGAGGAAGCAATGCAAGTGAAAGACTGAGCGAGGGAAGACCAGAGAGAGAGGGAAGAGAGAGAGAGAGAGAGAGAGAGAGAGAGAGAGAGAGAGAGAGAGAGAGAGAGAGAGAGAGAGAGAGAGAGAGACACGTGGCCATGACGGGAACCTATAAATGAAAAATGCATCATGAATACTTCTCTCCCTCTCCTCTTCCTCCTCCTCTTCTCCTCCTCCTCTTCCCCCCTCAGCACACAGCCGCAGGGGAGGAAAGGGAGGAGGGGAGAAAGATGGGAGATATTAAAGAAGAGAAAAGGAGAAGAAGGAAGAAGAGAGAGAGAGAGAGAGAGAGAGAGAGAGAGAGAGAGAGAGAGAGAGAGAGAGAGAGAGAGAGAGAGAGAGAGAGAGAGAGAGAGAGAGAGAGAGAGAGCGGTTAATAGAGAGACCAATAGGGCATGAAAGATACATGTCAATAATGTAAAATGAGGAGGAGGAGGAGGAGGAGGAGGAGGAGGAGGAGGAGGAGGAGGAGGAGGAGGAGGAGGAGGAGGAGGACGGGAAGAGATGGATTAAAAGAGGATGAAAAGAAACTTAGGAATTACCAATGAAAACTAATCCAGAAAAGAAAGAAAGAAGGAAGGATGATAAAAACGGATAACGGGAAGAAAAATATGATGATGATGATGATGATAAGGAGGAGGAGGAGGAGGAGGAATAATGAGCAGGAGGAAGAGGAAGAACACGAGTAGGAGTAGGAGTAGGAGTAGGGCAAGAACAACAACATTAACAACAGCAACAACAACCACAAACACAATAACGATAAAATGACACAAAAATAAGGAAAAGAAATAGGATGCTAACTATGAAGACAAGGCAAAGGTGGAATTACACATGATGATTAAAAACGAAAAAATGTAAGAAAAAAATTTCACACACAAACATTTCACAAAAGTTAATAATAATAAAAATAATTACGTACCATAAACAAAGAAATAAAAAAAGAGAAAAAAACATAACTCAAACATCGCCACTATTTGGACATCTTCAGACGAGAAATTTCAAACACGTGCCTAAAATTAAATTAATAAGAGGCAAAATAATTAATTGACTTTAAGAACACGCACTTACATAACTTTACGAACCTTTTAACCACACACACACACACACACACACACACACACACACACACACACACACACAGAGGGAAGGCATCTCTCAGCCTCATCACGGCGCTGCTTTCCTGCTCCACCATAATGTTTAACTCGTTCCCTCACGCTGTTAATTGCACCTTTGCCATAATTGCACGACTTAATGATTACGTTCTTGTTCATGTGTGTGTGTGTGTGTGTGTGTGTGTGTGTGTGTGTGTGTGTGTGTGTGTGTGTGTGTGTGTGTGTGTGTGTGTGTGTGTGTGTGTGTGTGTGTGGTCCTGTCGAGGGTGAAGGATTAGCAGGCCCGCGTGACACCTGGGTTGACCCCTTGTTGTTGACCTTTCCTTCTCTCTCTCTCTCTCTCTCTCTCTCTCTCTCTCTCTCTCTCTCTCTCTCTCTCTCTCTCTAGTCTTCCTTCCACGGTATTGTGACGCTTTCCTCCCCCCACGTAAAGCACATGACGAGACACAAATACAGGAAGTGAAAGAGCCGTGTATGATGGTTGGGTAACGCGACATCAATAAACCATTAATGCAATCGATTTTTCTTACAGTTATTATTCATGACGTACGTACCTTCTTATATTCACCCTTGCAATGATATAAGGTAAGAGTTCATTAAATTTGTTGTTGTTGTTATTATTATCAAGGGACACAAAGAAAAAAGGGATCATAAACAAGAAAATGCAAAACGTTGGCCTATTATGGGATTCGAAGCAGTTTAGTTAGTAGGGTCTAGAAGTATGTAGGGAGAGATAGAGAGATAAAGAGTTTACTAAATTTACTTGCTGAGATCTAAGATAACCTGTAGTAAATAACATGCTAGTAATTTTGGGATCCACAAAGACACAAACAAAACACTGGGGTGAGGTGCGCATCGCTGAGTCGCACGGAAGATGGTGATCAGTAACTTCTCAATCATCACCTCCAGACACACTACGCTGAGGTCTGGTGCTTCTCGCGGGTCTCCAGTGCTACGTGCGGGAGAGTGGCATTACAGGGATTGAAGTGAAGGTCTGAAGCCTGAAAATTCATATCTATACTTATTGTTGTTTGTTTACGTGATAGTCTGGTAGCTCAATGGTTAATGGGAAATAGAGAAATAAAGTAAATGAAAAGACTGTTGCATGAATATTTGTCAAAATGGAGTAGTATAAAGACGTGGTAGCATTAACTGCATATCCATACTTATATTCCACACACACACACACACACACACACACACACACACACACACACACACACACACACACACCATGACTCAGATACAGTCAGGAGGGGACGAGGCCGAGTGGGGAAGCAGGGAACGGGTGGGGGGAAGGAAGCAGAGGGAGTGGAGGCAGCGTGAGGTTGGAGGTGATTCCTAAAACTCATGGTGACTCCCCGCCCTTCCTTATCTGCCTTTATCCGCTTATTGTGATGATTCGGTAGGCTGAGGGTACTGCCGTGTTACTTCCGCTTTTATGCCTCCGTCAATAGGGATGAAATTCACTTCAGAACACGTCAAGGAAGACGGAAGATAGGCGAATATTGGCAGGAAGGAGAGGTGTACAAGGATGACAAGCTACTATTTGGTGTGTGTGTGTGTGTGTGTGTGTGTGTGTGTGTGTGTGTGTGTGTGTGTGTGTGATACACTAAACTCTACATCATACTGCGGAAAGTACTTGTGAAAAATTCAGTACAACAAACAAACATTTGGATAAGTAAGTAGATCAAGCAGTCAATATTAGATGAATTGATAGATAAATAAAAATAAATGGGTGAATAAATATATGAAGTCCAACTAAATGTTTAATTGATTTATTTCATTTTGCCGTACATCACCGTGAGTGGTGCGAGGCGATGAATCGTGCACGAGTGTACAATGCGTACCACAACAGCTCCTGACCAGGAGATGAATACGTTCCCCCTTCAGATTTTGAGTGACCAGCGGAGCGCCTTTTTGTTTTTTGAAGTGACGTGGAAAACGAAAACTCTCGCTGTAAGACTTAAAAGTGTTGATGCAAAATAAATTTAGAAGCCTTTGCTTTTCTCAGGATCTTAAGCTCTTAATTAAGTGTTTACATTGTCGAATGAACGAGGATTTCAGAAATTAGCGGGAACGTTGTCAGTAATATTTCGAACTAGCTTATAGTACATATAGGTAGCTCAAGGAAGATATCAGAACTACGCAGAACACCTACCTCAACAGCAAGACTCTTAAATACTTTATCGCCTGTACTGCCATCGGTTAAGGAATTCCGACCATTGATAGTTGGAAATGTATTGGATGTGTGGAAACTGTTGGAAAGTTGAATCATGTATATTACCAAGTTTGTAATTAGAAATAGAAATAAAACGCT
>NC_059296.1:14731937-14734437 GCF_017591435.1 Portunus trituberculatus
AATATGATGATAATACTAAGATGATACAAATAACAATAATAACAACAATAAATGATGATATAATAGTAGTAACGATAACAGTAAAAGCAATAATTAAACAAATACTAATAATAAAAGCGATGATGATGTAGAGGAAGATGGAGAAGAAAGAAGAGGGGAAGGGAAGAGAGACATCAAAAGAGAGGAAACTGGTTGGTGTTGACTCAAGCAAACTCAAGTGGAGGAAGATGCTGCCCCACTGAGGGAATTAATTAATGTTTGCAAACACACACACACACACACACACACACACACACACACACACACACACACACACACACACACACACACACACACACACACACACACACACACACACACACACACACACACACACACACATACACACACACGCGCGCGGACATACACACAAACACACACTGTTGCCACGCTAAACACACTCAACATTCACCTTTAATACATGAAAATGACACAGCCAGGTAGCACGTCTCTCTCTCTCTCTCTCTCTCTCTCTCTCTCTCTCTCTCTCTCTCTCTCTCTCTCTCTCTCTCTCTCTCTCTCTCTCTCTCTCTCTCTCTCTGACCTTTATAAATTAATATACGTGCAACTGAACAACTTTACAACTTTGACCTTAAAATTTCTACCATAGATTCTCATGTAGTAGTAGTAGTAGTAGTAGTAGTAGTAGTAGTAGTAGTAGTAGTAGTAGTAGTAGTAGTAGTAGTAGTAGTAGTAGTAGTAGTAACAATAATATCATCTAAGTGAATAAATAAATAGAAAAGTAAACGGGCAAATAGTCAGATAAAAAAAAATATATTACACGACACTAAAAAAAAAAAAAAAAATCGATCCCACCTCCATTTTTTTTTTCCCCTTTTAAACACCCTTTTTACCCTCCGTCCAACCCTCCCTTCCCCAACCCCCCCCTCTCTCATCACCACAGCCTCCATCTCTCTCTCTCCCTATCAAGCTAAACTTCACCCTATTCCTCTCCTCACACCCTCCCTCTCCTGACTCCCTATCACCCTCCAGCCTCCCTCCCCATCATATTTTAGTGTGAGGGAAAAGGGCGGTCGGTTCGGGTAGTCACACGCTAACCTGTTACACTTTATATGTCATTATCCTGCCTTTCCGTCACTCTATTGTCCACGCTGACACACGCGTTGGGAGGGAGGGATGGAGGGGAGGGAATGAAGGAGGGAGGGAGGGAGGGAGGGATGAGTAGTCCTAAAGTGGGAGAGGGAAAAAAAAATGTAATAGAAGTGAGCAATGGACTTCACCTCTTCCATCCATCACTTCACTTCAATGTCCGAGGTTATTTCATGTCACCAGTTATTTCGTGTCCCCGTCATCAGTGTCCCCCGTCAGCACCACCACGGCATTGCCCTCAGTGGATGTGGTGAAGCGGAAGAAATGGTGGAGATAATTGATACTCTCCTCCTCCTCCTCCTCCTCCTCCTCCTGAACCTCATTCTTTTCCTTCTATTCCCTTTCGTTCTCCTCGTATCTTATAGTTCTTCGTCGCCGTAAATCATGGTATGCTTTCAACAATCTTCCTTATCTACGTCATGTAATATGCAACTCCCTCTCCTCTCTCTCTCTCTCTCTCTCTCTCTCTCTCTCTCTCACGCACGCACGAACACCAACTCTGAGTAATTTATTTTTTGGTGTCGCGGAGGCAATTGATTCCATGGTCGTGGTGGCCATATGGCGGCCCGGAGTGGACGGCGGGAGGGAGGGATGGAAAAAAGAGAAGGGGAACAAGAGGTGTCAGAGAGAGAGAGAGAGAGAGAGAGAGAGAGAGAGAGAGAGAGAGAGAGAGAGAGAGAGAGAGAGAGAGAGAGAGAGAGAGAGAGAGAGAGAGAGAGGGGAGAGGGGCATATGGTGTCGGAAATATAGATAGATATATAAAAAAAAAGTTATAACAAGTAAACAAGTGATAGATAAATGGCTGAGTTTTAAGTGAATATAAGGAAAATATGTGGAAAAGGAAGAGAATAATCATAGGCTATATGTATAAGAACAAAGACGAACAGAGCTGCTGGGTCCTTGGCCCCTTCCAATCTGGCTTTTTGTGATGATTTACACGATTTTCTCCAAAGCAAAATTAACAGGATGGCAAACACAAATGCGACTCCCAACACGCCGCTCCTCCAGGTGCACTTCGAGGTAATGAGGAAATCCATTCAGTATGGATTACTTATGTGGAAATGTTTGCAGAATAAACACCCAAAACTTCTGCAACCAATACCAGGCAAAACATCTTCCCGTGCCGGGAATCGAACCCGGGCCTCGCGGGTGAGAGCCGCGTATCCTAGCCACTAGACCACACGGGAGATATAGTATTTGTGTTACAATATTCAATATTTTTTCAAAATATAAGATATTGAAAGTGAATATGTTTGTAACTATGGGATTTGGTAAATCCGCGTTTAAGCAAACACATGCAGGGGCACACGAGCGTACACATATAAGTATACAGACAAAGATTTTTATCACC
>NC_059296.1:14741937-14744437 GCF_017591435.1 Portunus trituberculatus
TTCTTCTTCTTCTTCTTCTTCTTCTTCTTCTTCTTCTTCTTCTTCTTCTTCTTCTTCTTCTTCTTCTTCTTCTTCTTCCTCCTCCTCCTCCTCCTCCTCCTCCTCCTCCTCCTCCTCCTCCTCCTCCTCCTCCTCCTACTTCTTCTTTTCTTTATCATTAACATCATCATCATCGTCATATTTATCATCACCATTTTTCTTTTCTCTATCATTATCATTACTATCTTTATTTTCTTTTCGTGATAGTGGCTACTCATCACTTCACACTTTCGAAAAACAATTCACCAATATCATGATTTGACTGACCCTTTCTCCTTATCATCCGTCAGCAGGATTCATCACCTTCATCTTTGTCGCACTTTTCTTCTCTCCTTCTTGCCACTCGTCACCACAGTTCTCCCCACGTGACCGAGACATCGACAAGGCCATCTGTTCTGTTCCTTCTGACATACGAACTCTCAGGACGCCACCTCGTTTACGCAATGAGAATACCTTATGTCCAGTATTTTTACGTGTTTTATTCCTTCATTGGTTGTATTTCAAACGACTAGTGGTTTTCAAAGTGACTAGTTGGCTTCGCTGTTTTTTTTCTTTTCACTTTATAACTGATACCGAGGAATTCACATGGAAACTATCACTATAATCATGAATATACATAATACAGTTCTATAACTTAAGCCGTGCAAGGAATGAAGATGTGAAACGTGGGACGAATATGAAACACATTTTCTTTTGTCATCAGAGAATGCTAAAATCTTAAAATATTTGTGTCTGTGCTTTCACGTGCTATCATTCACAAATTGTTGATGTCACGTTTCCTCTTCACATTCACGTCATAGAAGTAAAACGGGAGACATATTCACCCACTATCCTTCACTTAATTACCATTCTTATCTATAAAGTGATTCACTTATATTACGTATTTTCCCATTTCATTAAATGGCTTACATCAGAACCACAACACATAACACCGTGTCTACACATACATATCGGAGCTTCTTAGTACGCGAACCACGGACCTTCATGAGTATAAATAACACACACACACACACACACACACACACACACACACACACACACACACACACACACACACACACACACACACACACAGCCTCATAGACAATCAAGTGACCTGACGGACATGATAAAGGATCGTAAAGGACTAGAAGATAATGATGACAATACTTCACGAAACCCAAGAGCGATGCCGATCGACGGGTGAAGGAGGCGGAGGAGGGACGCAAAGAGGAAGACGTGTAGGAGGATGATAAAGAGAAGGAAAACGACGATGACAATAACAAAGACGACGAAGAGAATGAGTGAAGAGACAAAGATAAGGACAAGGAGGAGGAGACGGCGGGGAAGGAGAAGATGAGGGTGGGGGGAAGAAGATGAGAAAGGGGAGAATGATGATGAGAAGGAATAAAGGATGGCGGTTATAAGGGAAGATGGAGGACATGAAGGAATGTGAGAGAAATATCTGAAATGAGGCAAAAAACAAACGAGAATTCTTGCCATAATTTGGAGGAGCAGTGTGACACAAGATTTGACAGATGCCCAGCGCCACGCAGACCACTTCTGAAATTGAAAATATCTTACAAGATTTTTCCTTTACTTTTTTTCTTTTTCTTTCATTCTTGGGATATTTGTAGCACACTCTTACATACATGTCTGTCTGTCTGTCTGTCTCTCCGTCTGTACGAGTATGTGCGTCAAATTTCTAAGAAATATACGAATGTGGGACTTTATTTTACACACACACACACACACACACACACATAACAAAGAAACTGTAAATTTCCAACAGCATGGGGTAAAATATGATAACAAACCTTACTGCCACGGAATATAAAAATAAAAAGATACATATAAAATATCTTGTGTGCTAAAAATAATACGAAATTGATAGAAAAAGTGAAAAAGTGTATCTCCAAACCGTTATTAATCCCCAGAGAGAGAGAGAGAGAGAGAGAGAGAGAGAGAGAGAGAGAGAGAGAGAGAGAGAGAGAGTCGGGTGATGATGGATTAGGCGTCCTGCGCTCGGTGCCCGTGAAAGTGGCAGCTACGGAGAGATGAGGGAGGGAAGGAGGGAAACGAGGGAGAGAAAGAGGGAGAAAAGTTTAAGGGGAGAGAAAAAGGAAAGAGAGAGAGAGGGAGGGAGGGAGGGAAAGAGGGAACGAAGGAGGGAGGGAGGGTAGGAAGGAGGGAAGTAGATAACGAGGGAAGGATGAAGGGAGAAAAATCAAGAAAAGCGAGGATGATAAATATTGGAGGTAAAGGAAAGAGATTGATAAAGAGAGAACTAAAAGAAGATAAAATGATTGAGGTCAAGAAAAGAAATATATAAGGATCATGAAAAAAAAAAACAGATTACAAAGGCGTTTCTAATATATACGAAAACATGTTAAGACGAATATACATATACAAATAGATAGACAGAAAGATATGGAAAAATAGGTAAATGTAGATAGTTATATATAGGAAGACAAACAGACAT
>NC_059296.1:14749437-14761937 GCF_017591435.1 Portunus trituberculatus
TTACTATTGTCATTATCACAATTTTTAAGAGGGGAGAGAGGGTGGCATAAAAACACGTTCATTTGCCACAAGCTTCAAAGCAGGACAGGCATTTGTAATACATCAGTAAACAAGTCAGTCATTGGGAGTATTAATATGTCAACATGTCCTCAAGCGGCAAAGTTACTGGAACAGGCACGGTGCAACAACAACACAGTTAAAATAAATCTCCACACACACAAAAAAAAAAAAAAAAAAAAAAACGAAAGAAAAAATCTCAGTTACCAGCCATCAATTTTCTACGCAATCAAAACAACAGTGAATGCATAATAGGGTGGCGAGTTATCTCTTATCCGACACTCCCTCAACACAACTCAATCACAAAACAACTCAAATTACACAGTTCATTATGGGTGGGATTGATGGGAGGCGCCACCAGGAAGGCTGACTGATTGACGAAAGGGAGACAGGCTGGTTGAGAGGGACGGAAAGAAGGGAGAGGAGAGACAGTGAAAAGGGGAGAGGGGAAAGATGGAGGGGAGGTAATATTTGCTGTGTGGTGACTTCAAATATAAACGAAAATGACGTCACGTTTAGACAAAAGAGGCTCGCGTGGTGCATTGTGGGATATCACTGACAGGCCGAGACGAGGGAAGAGGAAACAGGAGAGGAAAGAGGTAGTGAGAGGAGGACGAGGGGAGAGGAGGGATTTTTCTTTTATTGTAGGGAGGGGGGAACAGGGAGGGAGGATGAGCGGTGATCCGAGAAGCAAACTCAGCAAGGGGTGATCACAGGGATTATGCAACGATATGTATACAAGCGAGACACAAAAATAATAAAGAATTACGGGGTGGAAGCTCAAAATGGGGCGAATAATTTACCCATAAAGTGCGGGTCGCGTTGGAGGGCGGGGGAGGGACGGGGCTCATTTCCCAGCTCCCCGAGAGGCGTGTTGACAATAAGGATATTTCCCCGACCACCGCCGCGCCCACAATGCACCACGGTAAACAAGGGAACGCCGCCGCTGCTCGTATGGACGCTCGTAAACACAGCCGGGAAGGGGAGGCGGCGAGAGATGACTGCTGGATGGTGACGGCAGTGTATACGAGTGTGTGCTGACTGAAGGTTTGTATTCATTAATTCAACCTAAGCGATTCCAGTCACAGAATCAATGCGTGGTGTTAAGTGTTAATGTATGATTGGATGTAAGACTTTTAGTTTGACAGTAACACCAGTGTCTGATAGCATTGCAGGGTATTCAGCTCAAAATGTCTAATTAATAAGACATGGTGATTCACGGGGTAAAAAAAAAAAAAAAGAACAAACAAAAGGTAAATAAGTCATAACAATAAAAAATCAACCTACGCCGAGAAAAAATATATTTGACTGAGCGTTAAAAGTTTCTACTCCCAAATAACAATAATACGTGAACTTTCCTTTGTGGTAAAAATACGGTAAGTGAGACTTTCACTTTAAAAATTAAAACACAAGAAGATTTAGAACCTTTATTATAAGAATATAAAAGATGTCGTAAGTATATGAAAACTCAGTGAATTTACTAGCATGTGAATAAAGAAATAAAGTACAAGGCCTAAAGAAATACGAGTTTAATTATAGATGCTACATGTGTGTGACTGTGGTGAGAAGGGTTAGAATCAGAGTTGATCTTTCTCTTCTTTTCTTTCTATCATTTTGAAGGAAGGGATTGGAAGTTTGGAACCCTTATGTGTTGACCTTTCGTGTTACTCCTGATGCGTGACGATGTTAGATTTGAAACTGGATGTTTTTTTTTTTTCTGTTACAAAGACACAAATAGACATACAGACAATTCTCTCTCTCTCTCTCTCTCTCTCTCTCTCTCTCTCTCTCTCTCTCTCTCTCTCTCTCTCCATATCATTTAATCAAACCAGTAAGAAAACACACAAGTAAAACAATCTCTCGGTCAACGTTAATGTACAGAAATCTCTCTCTCTCTCTCTCTCTCTCTCTCTCTCTCTCTCTCTCTCTCTCTCTCTCTCTGCAGCATGAGGAGGACGAGGATTAGAGCAGCAGGAGTCAGGCAAACGGGAGTCATAAATCCACACCGCTTCCAGGGTAACCAAGCCAGACTTCTTCATTAAGGGGGCCAAAGTTGAACCTTTTGAGCCGACCTCGTCCCCTCGCCCTCGGCCGAGTTTCCTCCCTACTCCATCATGCGTTATGCAGAGGGGAGGCGCGGGGCAAGGGACGGGCAGCAGCCAGGCAGGGCGAGAGGGTGAGAGAGGGTCGCAAAGGATACAGATGAGGGCAAGCTTGGGCAATGAGACAGGGCAGGTGGAGTAAATGTGCGTCTGTGTGTGCATGCAAGTGGTCTGAGAGAGAGAGAGAGAGAGAGAGAGAGAGAGAGAGAGAGAGAGAGAGAGAGAGAGAGAGAGAGAGAGAGAGAGAGAGAGAGAGAGACGAACATACTTACAGACAAAGACTACAACGTTTAACAAAGACGCAAAAACCGCAACAACAAACCAAGAAATCCAATTATCAAAAGAGATCTTATGTAACGCACTTAATGAAATCACCAAGACAAAGAGAGAAAGAGGAGAGAAAAAAAAAAAGACTACAACTAATAAGGGAAAAAGAAACACTAACACAAATCAAGATGACAAACACCCAGAAAAAAAAAGATAAATAAATAAACAAAATAAACAAGATGAAAGAGATGAAGAGCTCATCATCAGAAAGGATCAAAAGTAAATAAACAGAGATAAAAGAGAAGATAGGGATGAAAAAAACAAACCCAACTTTCAAACACACACACACACACACATACCAAGCGACCGAGCCAACGAGCAAGCCACTCATATCAAAACACACGACATGAATACACAACAAGGTACCAGTCCTACGGCATATCAAATCCATTTCTAGGAAAGAAAATGAAATGGGGCTGGGATTAATCTTGACCCTCTCGAGGAAAGTCAGAAGGTAAGTCACAGGTTATTAGGGAGGATGACGGTTCGCTCTTGCTCTCTCTCTCTTGTTGATGGGAAGGAGAGGAGAGGGAAGGGAGGGTCAGGAAGGAGGTAGAGGGGGTAAGGTAGGAAGAAAGGAAGAAAGAGATGGTGTAAAAAGAGAAGAAAAAAAGGTGATTTAATACTGTCAAGTCTTATATATGTGTATGTGTGGGAGAGAGAGAGAGAGAGAGAGAGAGAGAGAGAGAGAGAGAGAGAGAGAGAGAGAGAGAGAGAGAGAGAGAGAGAGAGAGAGAGAGAGAGAGAGAGAGAGAGAGAGAGAGAGAGAGAGAGAGAGAGAGAGAGAGAGAGAGAGAGAGAGAGAGAGAGAAGGACTCAGAAGGGTCATGCGATGATTAAGATCTGCACCAAAGGGGAATGAAGGAAAAGGAAATGAAAATATAATGCAATAATGACGAAGGAACGAGAGAGAGAGAGAGAGAGAGAGAGAGAGAGAGAGAGAGAGAGAGAGAGAGAGAGAGAGAGAGAGAGAGAGAGAGAGAGAGAGAGAGAGAGAGAGAGAGAGAGAGAGAGAGAGAGAGATTAGAATGAATAAACTGAGACGGAAAGAGAGATGAGTGTGAGAAATTGATAAAAGTGGAAAGATATATACGATAGGGAGAGGGAGAGGGAGAGGAGAGGAGAGGGAGAGGGAGAGGGTGAAGGAGAGGGAGAGGGTGGCCTTGACGGGCGAGTGGTAAATATGACATGAGAGGGGCGATGAGAAACAAGAGAGAGAGAGAGAGAGAGAGAGAGAGAGAGAGAGAGAGAGAGAGAGAGAGAGAGAGAGAGAATCAGTTCTTCCCTTCCTCTTTCAATTCAACCGCCAGTCACTCCTTAACACGTTACAAGCAAGTTAATACAACGGACACAACAGAAAACGGATCAAACTTACACACACACACACACACACACACACACACACACACACACACACACACACACACACACACACACCTACACGTCGACGTCCCCGCCGGATTGGAGGCCCTGTGGGTGAGGGTTACCCCCCCCTGCCACCCCCGCAACACAGCCTCCATCATTGTGTGTGTTGTCTACCACCCTCCACGGGCCGCCACTGCACGGTTGCTCACTGATCACATCATCGAGACTGCTGATGCTTTACGGGTGAGATTTCCTGCTGCCAAGCTGGTAATCTGTGGGGACTTCAACCGCTTGGATATCAGTGAAATCCTGCACCAGCTACACCTCACCCAGGTCGTGGACTTCCCCACCCACCACCAGTCCACCCTCGACCTTATCATGACAGACCTGAGCCAGCAGTACTCGCCTCCCAAGCCACTCCCCCCCCCATGGGACGCAGCACCCACCTCTCCATCCTGTGGACACCCACCCCCCACCACCTCGGTTCCCAGGTCAACTGTCACCAGATCCCACAGGCCCATGCCTGACTCCGCCATGAGGGAATTTGGGCAGTGGCTAACACTTCATCCGTGGACCGAGGTACTGGAGGTGGAAGACGTCCACACAAAATGGCGGAACTACTTCACTACCACAACGGAAGCGTTCCACCACTACTTTCCCACCAAGGACATCACAGTAGACCCATCTGATGCCCCTTGGATGACGCCCTGCATCAAACGACTCCTTCGTCAGCGTGACAGGGCTTTCCACTCTAGCCCTGACCAGTACAGGAGTTTAAGGAACAGAGTTATCAGGGAAATTAAAAAAGCCAAGGCAAGCTACTACCCAGACAAAATTCACCATCTCAAGCTTACTAACAACAGACAGTGGTACGACAAGATTAAGTCTTTGTGTGGTTTACAAAAGCAAGCCTCTTCTCTTCCCTGTGTTTCACACCTTTCACCTGACAGCGCGGCCGAAGAGATTAACGGTCACTTCGCTGCGATCTGTCAGACACTCCCTCCCCTTCACTCCACTACTCTCCCAGCCTACCTCCCTGCCTCCTCCCCTCCACCCCTTGTCCAGGAGGTTGATGTTTACAGGAAGCTTCTTAAATTTAAACTAAACAGATCCACCACTCCCACTGACCTCCCCATCAAAATTTACAGAGAATTTGCCCCAGAACTTGCCACACCCCTTTGCTCTATCATCAATGCCTCCCTTGCTCAACATTCCTGCCCCGATGACTGGAAGACATCTTACGTCACCCCCCTCCCCAAAATTTCTAATCCACAGTCACTGAATGATCTAAGACCAGTCGCCATCACCCCTATACCCAGCCTTATCTGTGAAGATTTTGTTTTCGACTGGGCCTATAACAAAATTTGTAACTCTATTGACACACAACAATTTGGCAATATTAAATCCACCTCCACATCTCACTACCTTGTCAGCTTCCTGGAATTCGTCCACAGCCACCTGGACAAACGCAACACTTCTCTAGCTATTGCTTTTGTGGACTTCAGAAAGGCCTTTGATCTTGTTGATCACACTGTTGTGATAAATAAAGCCATCACTCTGGGCCTCTCTCCCTACCTGATAGCGTGGTTGGCAGACTTCCTCACGGGAAGGCGTCAGGCCGTTCGTTATCAGGGCTCTGTCTCCTCTTTCCAACAGCTCACATGCGGGGTCCCTCAGGGGACCAAGATGGGTCCCCTGTGTTTCCTCATCCTTATCAACGATGCTCTCGTCCACACCCCCCACCGCTGGAAGTATGTGGACGACTGCACCGTGGGCGTACCCGTCAACAACACCAACCCAGACTTCTCAGCACTGCAGTCCACTCTAAACCAACTACAGACGTGGACGGAGGACAACAAAATGACCATCAACCACACCAAGACCGTGGTGATGCACATTTGTACCTCCACAGCAGCAGTTCCCCCTCCCCAGCTTTCTGTGGGCCCTCACTCCCTCCAGGTGGTCCGCAGCACCAAGCTTCTAGGTGTCTTGGTGGATGATCAGTTAACATGGAAGCAGCATGTTTCCAACATCATCAGGTCAGCCTCATATAAAATCTATTTACTGCGCCGACTCAGGTCCCTGGGAGCACCGGCAGATGAGCTGAGGGGAGTGTACCTCATCTTTATACTCCCTAAGCTCATGTACGCCGCCCCAGCGTGGTCCTCCTCCTGAACCTCACACAACGACAACAGCTGGAGAGGGTTCAGAGGAGGGCGTTCAGGGTCATCCTTGGGCCTGCCTACAGGTCCTACGAGGACGCCCTGACCTGCCTGAGTCTGCCGAGGCTGGCCACAAGACACCAGGAAGCCTTGGAAAAATTTGGGGAAGGACTGCTGCGTCATCCACGTCTCCGCCACCTGCTACCACCCGACGTGCCTCCCCCTGCTCGCGCCACCCGACACCATAATCGCGTGGCGCCTTTGAGAGCACCGCGCACGGATAGGTACCGACTCAGCGCGGTGCCCACTATTGTGCGAGCTTTAAATAAATAAGTGAATTTCTAGGTTAAGTTTATCCATAGTTAGGTTAAGCATTTTTAGTTCATTGTGGTAATGTCCCACCCCTGTACATTTTCAGTGTATTTTTTACATTGCCTAATTAATAAACCGTTTATTATTATTATTATTATTATTACAAATGTATTAAAAATGAAAGATAATCAGAAAAAAACATTTAATCTAAAGCACTTGTTTAATTATGATTTCTAAATTTGTGTAAAGTAAGTGAGAAAATCTAAAATACACTTTATAGACATTTTGAGGAGGTTTATGATCATTTATGGTCATGAATCATTAGTGAATATAAGTTATGTTTGATCGAAAACTTATAGAACATATTTCTGATTTTTTTATATAGTTTCTTCCGTTTAGTTTTTTTTGGGACATTTATTAAAAAAAAAAAGTGTACTGCCAATTTCTAAACATCCTTTTTTTTCACTCTATATCTCTACATGACCTGCTTCAAAACAACATAAAATCTATATACAACTTTTTTTTTCTGATTCAAGTTTGTGTCTTGTGATCTACTGGTAATATCATTACAAGACCCGGCAACTGATAGACTCTCAGCGGATCAAAGGACTTAAGAGGCGGAGGCGCTAAACTTATGGAGGTGAGCGAGGAAACTTAATCAACTGCACAGAGTGATGAAATGGACGTGACACACCTGTTGACCTGCTGCTGGCTACGCACGCCTTACAGATCGTCAACACACACACACACACACACACACACACACACACACACACACACACACACACACACACACACACACACACACACACAGAGAGAGAGAGAGAGAGAGAGAGAGAGAGAGAGAGAGAGAGAGAGAGAGAGAGAGAGAGAGAGAGAGAGAGAGAGAGAGAGAGAGAGAGAGAGAGAGAGAGAGAGAGAGAGAGAGAGAGAATAAGGAAGATAATTCGTTTTGTTTTATTTTGTGATCATGAAAGGCAACACTTGAACCCTGATAAATGTGAGCAGTAAGCGTGATGGTTTACACGAACCTTTTCTCTGCTTGGATATGAAATGAAAATATAATGTATATCATGAAACGAAAGAGAATGTAGGATGGAAAATATTTAGAGAGAATTGACATAACTTGAAATGTTTATATCTAATATGTCTAGAGGGGAAGCTTGAAGAAATAAAAAATAATCATAACAAAAGAATGAATATATATTTCACACATTACTATTGTGCGCAATCTGTTCTTACCATGAATAATATACATTTTTTTTCTAACACATTTTTCGTGGCACTTGTAAGAGTTGTAGACGTAAAACCAGGAGACAATAAGGCATACAGTCCACAATGATCTATGAAGACAGAAAGAAAAAAAAAGTTTCTGTTGGAAATGTCTGTGATAAAAGAAAAAAAATAACATATTGAAGAACGAAGAAAATGCAAAAAGAAAAAAAATATAAACATTACGAAAAATAAAATAGAGTAGCACCGTATATGTAGGAGGTTAATAGAAAAATAAAAGAAGGTTGTGCTTGGAGTCCTCAGCAGAACAGTACAGACGGCTGAAGAAAAGTAAACATGAAAAGTAAAAAAGGGATAAAATAAAAACCCTTACCTCATTACTTTGACAATTACTGGTGCACATTAGCATAACTCGGACAAGGAGAGAAAGTCTTTGCATATAGAGAATGTTGCTGGCAATTTTTAGTGACGCAAACAATGAATAAGGAATGCAAGATAAAGTATATTACATTCCTCTCTTTTTACGATTACTCTCTAAGACCACAGACATGATCACTTGGATTCTTATAACGTTCTCTCCCTGTCTTTTATTACCACTAAAATCACGAAAACATCTTTAAAACCTCTAAGATCTTCCATTACAGGCTGTTCAAACTAGTAGAGATAAGACAATGAAACGTTTCGGAATATGGGCCATTTAGGAAAAGATAGGAGGAGGAGGAGGAGGAGGAGGAGGAGGAGGAGGAGGAAAAGGCAGGTAACGAGAGACTAAAAACACTTTTCCTTTTGCACCTTTTCTGCGCCTCTCTTCCTTTTCCTCCATATAAACAAGCAATCAACTAACTGCTTGTTTTCTCACTCGCTGCCGAAAGTTTCACCCAATTAGAGAGATAGAGAGAGGCTTTCCAATTAAACAATCCTTTTATTGCCTGTATCTTTCTGCCCGGATTTCCCTGTACACGTGATACTTGCTGGCTGTTACTACGGAAGGCGAGGCGAGGCACCCACCACGCTGCTTGTAGGGGAGAGAGAGAGAGAGAGAGAGAGAGAGAGAGAGAGAGAGAGAGAGAGAGAGAGAGAGAGAGAGAGAGAGAGAGAGAGAGAGAGAGAGAGAGAGAGAGAGAGAGAGAGAGAGAATATATATACGGTAAAAAATAAATAAACGAAATATCTATATATAAAAAGAAAAAAATCATCAAAAATAAATACGAAAATGCATAAAAAAATGAAAAAAAAAAATGCTTCGTTATAAAAAAAAAATACATAAACAAATTATGCTCTAAAATAAAACATAAAAACGTAAAGAAAACACAAAAATCAATGCAGAAAAACATCCAGACTCACAGATCCCTTCATCCCCACACTGCAGCTTTCCATTCCCTATCCCTATCCTCTATCCACACACACACACACACACACACACACACACACACACACACACACACACACACACACATACAAGCACCCCTCCCCATGTCCCTCCCATCCTCACCACCACCACCACCAGCCAGCCAGCCAGCCAGCCAGCCAGGAGCCCACTCAAATTTCGATATTTTTTGATACCCTTTTCGCCGAGTTACGCTCCATTACTTCTTCCCGGCCGCCGCTCCGCCTCGCCCCCGCTATGGCATGTCGGGCGCGGCGTCAAAGGCTCCACGTTATCAATATTGCAAGGCTTAATATCCACGCTGACTTCACTTCGCCCCCGCCCTACCTCACTCCCTCCACTGTCTCCCTGCCCTTCCCGCCCTCCCACTACTGTGTTACTTCCACCTTTCTCCTCTCACTCCCTTCCCTCCACTCTCTCTCTCTCTCTCTCTCTCTCTCTCTCTCTCTCTCTCTCTCTCTCTGGGAAAAGTTTACTGAAATTAGGCTTTTGTTTAATTTTCACCTGATCTAGATTTTTTCATTTATCATTATTATTGTTATCTCTCTCTCTCTCTCTCTCTCTCTCTCTCTCTCTCTCTCTCTCTCTCTCTCTCTCAGCCAGCGTGGAGTTTCTTTCAGCGTGTGTAGCAGCGTGTGAAGCAGATAAGTGCTTTCCGATAAACAACGTCAACGAAGCTTAGAGATACAGGAACGTTTGTGACTGTGGAATGTTATACGTACCTGTGTTTTGACCCACTCGCTCTACGTATATCACTGCGATGTAACTTTTGAACCAATCAAATATACTGACCATGGGCAATGTAAAGACGACTGCAGGAAAGCGCTCCTAGCATCTTTTTTTCTTTTTTTTCTTTTTTTCTTGATATTTCTATTTGGTTTAGCAGTCATGATTTAGATATGCCTACCAAGTATTTACTAATTCAAGTGTTTGTTTGGTAGAGTGTGTGTGTGTGTGTGTGTGTGTGTGTGTGTGTGTGTGTGTGTGTGTGTGTGTGTGTGTGTGTGTGTGTGTGTGTGTGTGTGTGTGTGTGTGTGTTTGCTTCTCCGTCTTTCTGTTTGTTTCCTCGTTTGTCTGGTATTCCGTCTATTTGTTTATATATTTTTTCCCACCCCTTCGTCTCTTTCTGTCTGTATGTCTGCTTTGCTTGCCGCCTCACCTGCCTATCAATTATTCCATCAGATTGTGTGACACTTTATCCTCTCTCTCTCTCTCTCTCTCTCTCTCTCTCTCTCTCTCTCTCTCTCTCTCTCTCTCTCTCTCTCTCTCTCTCTCTCTCTCTCTCTCTCTCTCTCTCAGCAGTAGTCACTCAACTCTCTTCTCTTCCTTTACCTTTCTATCCTTCCCTAATCTTTTCCCCTTGTTCACTTCCCCTCCGTCTCCCTCACCCTCACTCACTCTCTCTCCCCTCAGTGTTTGCAGGAGCAGGTCTGACAAGCTCCTGTAGACTCAGCAAACACAAAAACGCAAGCATCAACCCCTGGAAATATGCGTCTTTAAAGCAATACACTTAAAAAAAGGAGTAAAAGAGAGAGGGTAAAAAACGGTGGCCAAAAATGTGATCTCCTCCAAACATTCCTCGTCCTGTCAGTCTCTTTGCCTCGACGGACGGGGATGAGAGAGCGCCACTGGAAGGAAAAAGGTAAATAGTTTGCGCAAGATACACGGGAACATGCTGCTTTTGAGATGAATGAAGGACGAGAGGTATATAACAGAGACGGGGGATTAAAAAAGGAGAGTGATAAAAAACAGGGGAAATTCAGGGTATGTAATAATGTGAAGGAGAATATTTTTGTGTTTTTCTTTTGACTAGTTGAGTTTTCTTTTACATTTTTTTTTTGCATGCTGTGGAATAAGATGTATAGAAGAAAAAGGGAAGGGAGAGAAAACGAAGGGGAGAAGAAAGAAGAAAGTGTAGTAGTAGTAGTAGTAGTAGTAGTAGTAGTAGTAGTAGTAGTAGTAGTAGTAGTAGTAGTAGTAGTAGTAGTAGTAGTAGTAGTAGTAGTAGTAGTAGTAGTAGTAGTAGTAGTAGTAGTAGTAGTAGTAGAAGAAGAAGAAGAAGAAGAAGAAGAAGAAGAAGTAGTAGTAGTAGTAGTAGTAGTTGTAGAAATAGTAGATATAATTAATAACCACTGAAATAAAACATAACTATATTAGCAAAAAAAAAAAATAAATAAATAAATAAAAAAAAAGAACACGTAAATCTTGCCAAAAATTTCTTGAGACATAGAAGGACAAACTTCAGAAGCTCCGGAACTAAAGATGAATTCTAGAGTATATTTTACTTTTCTCTATCTTTTTTTTTTTTTTTGCATTTTAATTACTCATTTAATATATGATGTGCCTCTGAGTACATGTAAACACACGCACACACACACACACACACACACACACACACACACACACACACACACACACACACACACACACACACACACACACACATATTAATTATAAAACGTCGCATACCGTCCGTAGACTTTTCACTTCACCTCAAAATACAAGAGTTCCCCATGCAATATAAGAGATGAAGGGGGGGGGGTGGGGAAAGAGAGAGAGAGAGAGAGAGAGAGAGAGAGAGAGAGAGAGAGAGAGAGAGAGAGAGAACAATGGTTATGATTTATGAGCAAAATATTTATGATACCATTAACTCAGTGCAGTACAGTGCGGTGAAAGTGAATATTGCTCCATTTATATACTGACTATTTTGAATATTGTCTCTCTTCTGAGTTTTGTAAATATTGTAAACATAAAGATAGTAGTACCCTTAAAATAGGTAGCACACAACAATGCGCCTTTGGGTACATGGTTCTTTTGTACTAGGTTATCTTTAAGTATATATATAAAAAAAAACTCCTTAAAAGCAAAAGAAAATTGAGTCTTAGTTATTAAAATTATTAACATTATCATTATTATTGTTATTATTGTTACTATTGTTGCTATTATCAATATTATCATTATTATTGTTATTATAGTTATTATTATTATTATTATTATTATTATTATTATTATTATTATTATTATTATTATTACTCCTACTACTATTATTATTATTATTATCATTATTATTTCTATCACCAGTATTATTATCATCATTATTATTATCATTATTATTATTGCTGTTGTTGTTGTTGTTGTTGTTGTTGTTGTTGTTAATCTCATAATTATCATCAAGCACATTAAAATCATTACTATCATTACCAATACCTCTTCATAATTAAAAATGCAAAACTGTTATCGAGATCATTATTATTATTATCATCATCATTATTATTATCATTATTATTATTATTATTATTATTATTATTATTATTATTATTATTATTATTATTGTTATAATAATATCATTACTATTATTATTATCATTATTATCATTGCTATTTCTTTTGTTGTTGATCATCATAATAATTATCATCATCCACATTAACATTATTACTATCAATATCACTGCCATTACTACCGCAATACTATCTATATGCATTTCCCCAGCAACATTTCACTTATTCTCCTCCCAAAGGGATACACACACGAACAGGGCTTGAGACAGTGGCCAGA
>NC_059296.1:14766937-14786937 GCF_017591435.1 Portunus trituberculatus
ACCTGGGACTACTAGGAAAATAAAGGTAGAAGAAAGGCACAGAAAAGCAGAAAGCTCTCTCCCCAACCTTCACTCTCCTCGACATAAGCTTCACACGAAACAAACCAGAAAAAAAAGTACTTTGTAGGGTTGAAGAAGGAAAAGACCAAGGGAAATATCATAGTAGAAGAATATCAATAGATTAAGTGAGGCATTCCCATTTTTTGTAGGCAAGGAAAGCATTCTATAACAAACGCTAACAACTGCGGATTTATGTAAAAAAAATTGATATCGTGTTGTAATCTATCACGTCTCGAGGATGTCAATTATAGAAGTTGACTCGATTGAATACGATGAGAAGAGAAGCGAAGGGTAGACATGAGAGAAGAGAAGGAACAAAGTTTGGGAATAGATGGAGAAGAGAAGGGGAGAGAAGAAAACAGAAGAGAAAAGAGGAAGAGGATGTAGGACGTAAAGGTTAAAACAAATTTTTAAGACTCCAGGAAGGGCAGGAAGAGTGGGATGAAGAAGAAGAAGCAGAAGCAGAAGCAGAAGGAGGAGGAGTAGGAGGAGAAGGAGCAAAGAGATAAAAGGACGTAGAAGGGAAATGGAAGGCAAGGGAAGTGAGGGCGAGTGATAAAACAGTGGAGGAGGAAGATAAGGGGAAGGGAAAAGGGAGGATATAAAAGGTTAATAATGAGAGACAGGGAAAGGGTTAGAGAGAGAGAGAGAGAGAGAGAGAGAGAGAGAGAGAGAGAGAGAGAGAGAGAGAGAGAGAGAGAGAGAGAGAGAGAGAGAGAGAGAGAGAGAGAGAGAGAAGGGGTACATGAAACAGGTGGTACTTAAAATTGCGAAGGGAAGGAGGAAAGGGAAGGTGGACGAAGTAGGGAACTGGACGGAGAAACAAGAGATTGAAATTTAAAGGGGAAGGGGAGATGATGAAGAGAGAATGGAGAAGGGGAGAGAAGAGGAGGACAGGAAGGGAACTAGAGAGGGAGATAACTAAATGTGTGCAGGTGCGCGTGCGTGTGAGGGCGAGTAGTTCATGTGAAGAATGGAAGAGGAGGAGGAGGAGGAGGAGGAGGAAGAACGAACAGATGTGAAACGAAGATGTGGGAAGAAGAGATGACTGTGTGTGTGTGTGTGTGTGTGTGTGTGTGTGTGTGTGTGTGTGTGTGTGTGTGTGTGTGTGTGTGTGTGTGTGTGTGTGTGTGTGTGTGTGTGTGTGTGTGTGTGTGTGTGTGTACTTTTCCTTCATCTTCATAATGCTTACACTATTACTATTTCTCTCTCTCTCTCTCTCTCTCTCTCTCTCTCTCTCTCTCTCTCTCTCTCTCTCTCTCTCTCTCTCCTATAACCTTCACCATCACTTTATTATTTTATTATCTAGCCATTAAAAGAATCACTAAATCAGGAGTTGATCTTTCCTTTGGCTGGAGTTGATTATGGCACTCTTTCTCTTCATATATATATTCTTAAAAATATATTTCATAATGTTTTGTTCTGTGCAGAGTAATAATGTAAAACTTCTGTTACGAATAGATACTTACTTTCCTACTTGCTCATGGGCAGAACTGAAAAATAAATATAAACTGTAGTAATGTTTAAATGAAAGCGACTCTAATAACAACGACACTACGTTAATAATAATAGTAATAGTATATATAATAATAATAATAATAATAATAATAATAATAATAATAATAATAATAAAATAATTAATCATCAGCAATTACCAACTGACTATTAATATGAAAAAAATGTAAGAGAAAAAAGAAAGAGAAAAAATGAAGAGAAATCACACAAATAACACAAAACGTCGAAAAAAAAAATAGAAACGGGACAATGTAAAGAAGAATGAGAGAAGAGACAGAGGAAACCAAATGAAAACGGAGAAAAAGAGAGCGAGAGAACGAAGGAAGGCAACTATGGTGATCATTTCCTTCTTACACAGAGGAAAACACGGTCATTATATAGCTAGCGTTCTCTCCTTGGTGGTGTGGGAGGCGAGACAGCAAGCCTTGACCAGCTCTCACACCTTCACTCTTCTCGCCTGGGGTGTTATACGGAGAGGGAAGAACGTGAAGGGGGGAGGAGGAGGAGAAAGAAGAGGAATGGGGAATGGAGAAGGAGGCAGAAAAAGAGGAGAAGAAGAGGAAGAATGCAAAGGGAAATAAGTGACAGATCATTTGGTTCCTACTACGCCGTTTGATGATAAAGATGTTTGATCAAGATAGATTGTCGCGACAGAAATGTTGGACGAGTGGAGTTTAGTTCCCTTTAACTCGAATGAATTCTCTCTCAAGTAGTACATCACTAGATTTTATTGTCGCATGCAGCCATCCTGTTCTTTCTTTTTCTTTTAAAGGGAATATAAAGCAAAAGGTGTCAAGAAAAAACAAAAACAAAAATAAAATACTTACATAGCCAACAATCTAACTAAACAAATGAATACAGGTAAAGGTTAACAATAAAAATACATGAAATAAAATATTCCACGATTTAACCTGAACAAAGTATCAACTGTGATTACGTGCAAGATATTTATTGAGAAACACTTTTTTTCTACACTGATTGCCATAGTCAATAACGCTCAAAGGAATCATTTCTTCTTTTTTTTATTTACTATCATATACAACTGTTAATCATAGTGAAGAGTGAGCGATCAACTATTAGGAAGTCGATGAAATTTATATACGTGAATCAGTTGAAAACTGTAAAAAACTATCTTGAGGTTTTCTTTTTAGTCTGTTAAAGAAAGAGGAAAATGGGGAGGAGGAGGAGGAGGAGAAGCAAATTTAAATTTTGTAATTCCGAAAGTGGATATACGAGAGAGAGAGAGAGAGAGAGAGAGAGAGAGAGAGAGAGAGAGAGAGAGAGAGAGAGAGAGAGAGAGAGAGAGAGAGAGAGAGAGAGAGAGAGAGAGAGAGAGAGAGAGAGAGAGAGAGAGAGAGAGAGAGAGAGAGTAGTAGTAGTAGTAGTAGTAGTAGTAGTAGTAGTAGTAGTAGTAGTAGTAGTAGTAGTAGTAGTAGTAGTAGTAGTAGTCTAGTGTACAGAAAGAAGAGCTCATTTAACCAGTAACTTTTCCCTCGCAAATCTTCCTTACCTCAAGGCCACCATGACGACCACCACCACCACCACCACCACCACCATCACCACCACCACCATCATACAGTCATCAGAAAAGCAGCAAAACTCACCCAAACTTTACCTTCCCTTACTTTCCCCCGCAACAAAAACTGGACTATCCATATCCACGCCGTCACCACCATCATCAACCTCACCACCACCTCCGCCACCATCAGTGCTTCCCCCCTCCTCTCTCCCTCCCTCTTGCCTTCCCACCATTAGCCGCTGACCCTGTTCTTTGGCTCGCCCGTGCTGGAGGTTCTCGTGGCCTCGAACCGTTTCAGAAAAATGCGGAAATGAAAGAACGCTCGCAAAACACGACTCGAGTTGACGGTGCACGAACGAACGGCCTTGATGTGACGAAAGGGCGTTGGATTGCGTGCGCCGAAAAAAAGTTGCTCCAAAAATCTGGTATAGTTTTCACGTGGGCACCCTTGATCCTCTCTTTTCACGCTCTTTTTTTTTCTCCCTTTGCCTTTTTCACAGTGATATTTTACAGGCTTAGGAGGCGCTGCCAAAATTACTAAAGTTCCTATGGAAATGCGTGTTTCGGCGGGCCTTTGACTCGTATTCAAAAAATTTTTTAGCGCTTGGTTCAGCTAGTTTCAACAAAGCTTAGTAGAAGTTAGATTGACTTTTAATGGTATTTTCATGATTCATATAATAGTTCAATGAGTATTTTATGCCATCAACAGTAATAATAAACAATAATACTGTTCAGTGATCTTTGTACCTTTCAAAGTATAGCCATGATGAGGGAGGAAAATGTTCTTAATCACTTCAGCACCATGACGCATATTCATAATTATTCAGGTTACTATTTGGTGATCTTATAAAACTTCAGAGACTTACATCAGGGTTGAAACAGTGAACACGATGGTCATTAATCTTCTGATCTCCATAGACCCTTCCTAATGTAAGCAAAATCGTCTAATCATAGCCAAAACTGAAGGTAGAAATGCGTCCTAGTACTGAAGAAATTAAACGTGATTTAAAGTTTGTTTATCATAGACGAATGAATAAGAAAATCATTATAATTGGATATTTTATTTCCTTTTCTAACATTTTGAAGCGTTTCCATAGTTCGTAATCTGACCCTCTCTCTCTCTCTCTCTCTCTCTCTCTCTCTCTCTCTCTCTCTCTCTCTCTCTCTCTCTCTCTCTCTCTCTCTCTCTTTAACGTGACCTGTATTGTTTATATCGTGTGTATATTCATTAACACCATTATTTTAGCTATTTTGATATACGAGATAAAAATATATCCCATGTTTTATTCAGATTTCAAGGCTTGACTTATATTGTGAGAGTGACTTTCCTCTGCATCGCCAACATGACCTCGGGCTCGTAATCACAACAAGGATGAGGGACGCGTGTCCATGTGAACTGCCTAAAGGCGACCACTCCAGGGCAAGTAGAGGATATGACAAAAGTGCAAACTATACACTGTATAAAATATTTAGAAAGAGATTTAGTCAGATACATAGATACAATGTTGGTAGGTGTATGTTGGTAATTTCCTTTTTTCCCTTTTATGTTAGAACTACTACCATCTCCACCACTACTATTTGCAAAATCAAAAGCACCATTACCAAGAACAATACAGGTAGAAAATTATCAATATTTTTATTATCACTATTATAATTATCATTATTATTATTATTATTATTATTATTATTATTATTATTACTATTATTATTATTATTATTTATTATCTCGTTATTATTATTATTATTATTATTATTATTATTATTATTATTATTATTATTATTATTATCATTATTATTACTATTATTATTATCATTGTTATCATTACTATTATTACTATTATTATTATTATTATTATTATTATTATTATTATTATTATTATTATTATTATTATTATTATTATTATTATTATTAGTAGTAGTAGTAGTAGTAGTAGTAAGAATGGCGGTGGTGGTAGTGATGGTGGTAGTGATGGTGGGAGTGGTGGTGGTAGTGATGGAAGTAGTGGTGGTGGTGCTGGGGTATTAGTAATTATGGCAAACTCAACAAAGTAGTGCATAAAATGAATGAGGAAGAAAACAGTGAAACAGGAACAGGAATATGAGAGAGAGAGAGAGAGAGAGAGAGAGAGAGAGAGAGAGAGAGAGAGAGAGAGAGAGAGAGAGAGAGAGAGAGAGAGAGAGAGAGAGAGAGAGAGAGAGAGAGAATGACAACACCTTCGTCTTGCCCACGTGTGGCCACCATATTTTATTCACTTCAAGGTGTCAGGTAACAAGCGAAGAAGCGGGTGACATTTCTTCCTCCTCCTGCTCCTCCTGCTCCTCCTCCTCCTGCTCCTCTTCACTTCTCACTCTTGCTTCACCTTCTGATCTTTCTTCTCCTTATCCACCTTCTGCTTCACAACCCCCACACAAATATTTTTCATCGTTTCCAAATTGCTTTCGCAGAAGAACATTATTTGCAAAGTATTTATGCTCTAGTTTATGTTTTTTTGTGCCTTGACTCTATTTACTACACGAGAGAGAGAGAGAGAGAGAGAGAGAGAGAGAGAGAGAGAGAGAGAGAGAGAGAGAGAGAGAGAGAGAGAGAGAGAGAGAGAGAGAGAGAGAGAGAGAGAGAAATTCCAACTTGCACGAGGATAAAGATTTGGCAGCTCAGAGGAGGATCATAAATCAAGGAAAACTACCAACATCATGCCACTCTGACAACGTGTGTGTGTGTGTGTGTGTGTGTGTGTGTGTGTGTGTGTGTGTGTGTGTGTGTGTGTGTGTGTGTGTGTGTGTGTGTGTGTGTGTGTGTGTGTGTGTGTGTGTGTGTGTGTGTGTGTGTGTGTGTGTGTGTGTGTGTGTGTGTGTGTGTGTGTGTAATGAACATCTGTCCTAAAAAAAATAACATAAAACATTAGAAAAAAACGATACATTTCTACTCTTTCAAAACAAAAGAACAAAGAAAAAAAGGAAAGAAAGAAAGAAAGAAAGAAAGAAAGAAAAAAAAGAAAAAAAAGAAAGAAAGAAGGAAAGAAGAAGAAGAAGAAGAAGAAGAAGAAGAAGAAGAAGAAGAAGAAGAAGAAGAAGAAGAAGAAGAAGAAGAAGAAGAAGAAGAAGAAGAAAAAGAAGAAAAAGAAAAGAATGGAAAAAAAAGAAAGGTGAACAACACGCATCACCTACACTGAACAGACCCAACAAGATATAACACACACACACACACACACACACACACACACACACACACACACACACACACACACACACACACACACACACACACACACACACACACGGATAACTTTACCACCTCCAAAAAAAAGCAGGCAGAAGACCACACCCACCCTACCGGTCACTCACACACACACACACACGCACACACACACACACACACACACACACACACACACACACACACACACACACACACACACACACACACACACACCGCTCGCTTCTTCTTCCCACCATTAAGCGTCCATCACACCACACTGGGAGAGACTTTTTGTGGCTACCAGGAGGAGGAGGAGGAGGAGGAAGAGGAGGAAACACAAGTAGTAGTGGTGGTGGTGGTGGTGGTGGTGGTGGTGGTGGTGGTGGTGGTGGTGGTGGTGGTGGTGGTGGTGGAAGAAGAAGAAGAAGAAGAAGAAGAAGAAGAAGAAGAAGAAGAAGAAGAAGAAGAAGAAGAAGAAGAAGAAGAAGAAGAAGAAGAAGAAGAAGAAGAAGAAGAAGAAGAAGAAGAAGAAGAAGAAGAAGAAGAAGAAGAAGAACAAGAACAACAAGAAGGCAGCAACAACAAGAAGCAACAACAACAAGAACAACAACAAGAGCAACAACAAGAGTAAAACAACAACAACAACAACAACAACAACAACAACACAATCAGCTGCACCACCACCATCATCACCCCTAACAAGGACCAAAAAGAAAAAAAAAACGGATTATGAAAGAAAAATGAAAAACAAATAAATAAAAAAAAAACATATCAAAAAAAAAAATAGAAGGGAACCGGTAGCACGGAAAAAAATAAAGCCATGAAGCAATTTGATAAGACGAGAAAAGCGCGGCATTAAGATAATCGTTGTGAGGATGGGAAAATAATGA
Organism: Portunus trituberculatus; assembly: GCF_017591435.1. Taxonomy (NCBI): domain Eukaryota; kingdom Metazoa; phylum Arthropoda; class Malacostraca; order Decapoda; family Portunidae; genus Portunus; species Portunus trituberculatus. The sequence continues at coordinate 14,774,118 of NC_059296.1, forward strand.
TAAAGCACTGAGTGAAAGCCACAAATGACCCTTCCTGGCAGCGCGTCTGTGCGGTAATGAAAGGAAGAACGATGTAGTGTAGCTTTATCTCAGATTCATTCACGCTTCTGCTTCTCAGAACTCTAATCGCTAATATTATGAAAGCCACGCTCCTGTTTTTTTTTTTTTCTCTCTCTCTCGCAGGTTTAAATATTTCCGTCTTCCTTCCTAGCAGCTGCCAGTGTTGTGGGTTTGTGCTGGTCTGTGTGATTTCAGTTACAATGCTTCAGATTTTCAGCGTAATTCCTGTTGTCGGAAAAAAGAAAAAAAGAAACGTGCTATGATATCTACGTTAACTTTTGTAGTGAAGTGTCTCTGCCTCCAGCTACATTTTGTTCACATGTATTACTGTTATAAAAATAAAAAATAGTTTTACGTTTATGTACTTTAAGTAACGAAAGAAAATTACAAGACATTGAAACAAAGAATGAAGGAAAGGGTTATATATGCATCTTAAAAACTAAGGCATAAAACGATATTATCAAGTATCATCGACATGGGTAAAGATGGACTGAAGAATGTATTCTGATATCAAAATGTCTGATAGCTTCATAAGATCCATACATATTAAGCTGATTGATTCTCTCGTAGGAATACGAGTACTGGAATAAAAGTTAGCTTGCTAATGCACTGTCAGGCACTGTTATATGAACAACAATTTTGTTTGTCACAATTAAAACGATATGTTGAATTAAATGTACTGCAAGATCCTTGTGAAAATTATGCCAGTGTCATGTTATTGTAGCTTTTTTACTAACAAGCTAACTTAAAAACGCATTTCAGTACGTCTCCTCAATAAAAGAGCTAAATTATGAAAACTAAAATCTAGAACCACAAATATAATGGTTGACGCAACTCTGCCTTTAGAGCGAGCTTGCATATGGACACTTCGCGTCTGGAACGGGTCACACAATACTTATCTTAATAGCAGTTACTGAGGTAAACCTTTAAGACATAACATCAGAATCGTAGCGGAGACTTTTGACCGCACACTGAATCAAACAATCAGGCTGTCACTGGCAAATGGAGAGTTTTTGACGGGAAAATTCGAATACCAAATAGCGCAGGTAGTGTAATAGAAAAGAACACAGAATAGTAGGGATGTGGAAGGTAGAGTACTCTATGTATCCTAATCAAGTATTCTCTTTGAACTCTAATCTAATTAATTTCCTCGCGTAAAAAAGGTGATTCCCTGCACTTTTTTCCTCCGTCGAAAGGAAACTTGCCAAAGGCTACAGAGGACAAGTGAAAAGACTCATGAATGCCGGTCCATAAAAAAAAGGAGAAAGCAGGGGAGCTCCAAAAAATACAAGGTCAATCTAGTTCTCGAGGTGTCTTGAAACTACCGTCTTGAAAGGATGGAAGTTGTAGGAAGTGGAAAAAGGTAAGACAAAATGTTCAGAGCTTGCGTGTGAGGCAGATGAAATAGAAAACTTACTACTCTATGATGAGAGATAAGTACAGGCTTTGTGGAATATTGTGAGGAGCTACAACGCTTACTGCACTACATTATTAGTTGATCTGAAGGAATGTGAACAGGAAAATAAGGAAGACATAATGTGATCTCGAAGAATTTGAATGACGGCAAGAAAATGTGAGTTTAAGATTTTAGAAACAAATTGACAAGATCATCGCAAATAGGTTGCGATACTTGCAGAACAAACACCAATATTACACAAAAATAAATAACAAATGCTAAACAAACCCCATCACAAAGTAAAAGGCTATCAGTTTAATTAATCAAGGTCCAGAGCACGATGAAAAGTGTGTGAACGGGAGTACTTCAACCGGATTTCGATTCAAATTCAAGAGTATGAGGAAATAAAATTATAATATCTCTCTCTCTCTCTCTCTCTCTCTCTCTCTCTCTCTCTCTCTCTCTCTCTCTCTCTCTCTCTTGCGGCAGGTTAAGTTTCGGTGAAAGAGAAGAACACTTGGTTTTTTCGTTGAATGAACTGTATTACAAGTTCGGGCAAAAGAAAAAAAATCTGAGATATGAAACTTTTGATAAATTAACAACAGAAAATGTATGGCGTTATCAAGACCTGCTTTTTGGGTGGAGATATACGTATATTCTGTCTAGGTCAGGATTCCAAAGTATGATTATACATATCCTATTTGTTCCATCTGCTTCATCAACTCATGACGGTTCATAAGTATCTTGCCTGTGGAGTACAGGATGAACTATTTTTTTGATGTTCTTCAGACACGAAGGGAAATAGTAAGGAAATTGCCGCTACGATTACTACTGTGCATGCTACTATTGCTACTTTTATTCCTACTACTATAACTACAACAACTACTACTACTACTACAATTGTAACTACCAATATTCTAAAAATCTTTACAACCAGCACCACCACCGTCATCCCAACCACACCGCCGCCACCTCCACCAGAACGGTAAACCTCACCAAGTCACTTCCTTCTTCCTCTCAGTCCCGTTCCCCACCCAGGAACACACTCCACACTCTCCAATCAAGTATTCCACACACCACTGAAATGACTCTGACTCTCTCTCTCTCTCTCTCTCTCTCTCTCTCTCTCTCTCTCCAAACGTACTCCTGGTGTTTTTCCTCCTCTTATTTCCACTCCCTCATCCTCTCAACCGATCTTAAATCTCTCCTTCTACTCACTCTTCTCTTTCCACCACCATCAGCGGTGCTGTCGCACTTCACCACAACCACAATCATCAAGACTCGCCGTCTGTCATACCTCCCGTGTTTCCCTTCTGGTATCCACCATTTCATCCCACCCATCTGTTCCCCCCTCTTCTCTCTCTCTCTCTCTCTCTCTCTCTCTCTCTCTCTCTCTCTCTCTCTCTCTTTATTCCGGGTAGATTGTGTTCGTCCGTCGGGCAGCAAAGAGTGGCGGTCCTGTGCCGTGTGGCCTGTGCTGCCTGACCCCAGTGACCTCCTGTCTCTCCTGATAGGAAAAACATCCCTCACCCAGGGCGGGTCTGGTGGTGGCCTGGGGAAGGTCTGTCACCTCGGCCTCAAGCGACGCCCGCGGGCCGTTGCCGCCTCGGGGAAACTCCTTCCATCTCCTTCATTCCCTGCCTTATGCCTCTGCTATCTTTCTTCTCTCCCTCTCCTTCACCATCTGCTGGTACTCCTCCTCCTCTCCAGTCTCTGCTGTATCCCACCGTTTGCTCCCCATCCCTTACTCTCCAGTCCCGCCGCTCCACCCTCCCTTGTGGGGGCTATTACCTGTGGGAGAGACGCTCCACATCGTCCAATCACCCGATGCTTGCCTCGAGTTCACGGGCCTCCCCGCTCCGCTGCTTCCACACGCCACACACACACACCAACGCACGCACGCATACATGCACACTCAACCGCTCTCACCAGCACACGCATACACACACGCACACATGTGGTGAGGAGTAAGTGACGAGGAGGAAAGAGAAGCGGTTGAACAAGAGCACTACAAATATAAAGATTAAATGATGAATATGAGCAAAGGGAAAGAAAAAATATATATGAGCATAGATAAAGGGAGAAAACTTAGAGAGAGAGAGAGAGAGAGAGAGAGAGAGAGAGAGAGAGAGAGAGAGAGAGAGAGAGAGAGAGAGAGAGAGAGAGAGAGAGAGAGAGAGAGAGAGAGAGAATTGAAGTAAGGAACCGTGTGTCGAGAATTGGGGGGCGACGAGTGAAGATAGAGGAAAAAACAGGAAACAGAGAAGAGAGCTGGATGAGGAACAAGAAGAGGGAGTGTCAGGTGAGGTGCGGCTGTGTAATTTACCTGAGAGAGAAAGACCAGCTCAGGTGTGTTCCTCGATAACAAGATGGGCGTCCGTTAGGTAAATCTTTCCCGCTTCATTTTTTCCCCTTTCCTCCCACACGTGTTTCTCTCTCTCTCTCTCTCTCTCTCTCTCTCTCTCTCTCTCTCTCTCTCTCTCTCTCTCAAGAAAAATAACATTGAGCAACAACAGGGCCAGCAACATTAACAACAACAACAACGAAAACAACAAAAGTAGCAGTAGCAGCAGGAGCAGCGGAAGCAGTAGCAACAGAAGTAGCAAATAATAATCTAATCACCGCTTGTGAAAAAAATGAAAAGAAAATAAATTAATAATTCTACTGGTCGTCTTTCATCTTTCATCATCCACTGATTCAATTAAAACCTCAAAGAGAGAGAGAGAGAGAGAGAGAGAGAGAGAGAGAGAGAGAGAGAGAGAGAGAGAGAGAGAGAGAGAGAGAGAGAGAGAGACTACCACACCACCAGTCACTCACGGCCGGCATGGTCCGCAGACTTCCCCCCAACAAAGTAAACAAATGATGTAATCTCAGCTCCGTTTTCTTTCGCCGCAGGTGCAGCAGGGACTGACCGAAGACAGAGGCGGCGGTGTGGCGCTCGGCCCGGCTCACCCCTTACACAGGCCCCAGGGTCCTGGCCACGCATGTCACCTCGGGGATATTGCTACTTGCTAAACGAACTACATTATTCCAACTCAGTTTCCGCCCACAGCCGACACGGGCAGCGATTACACCTTCCCCCACGGCACTGTTTCTCACTGGCAAAACATGGATCCAACAGGGCCTCTCTACTCCTCCCTCCTTCCCCCATCCCGGCCTCCTCACACATTACCTCCACTCCAGCTCGCCTCCCTGAGAAACTCGCGCGACACGCCTCTACACACTCTGCGACTCTCACTTCTTGGAAAGTCAGGAAGGAAAATTTTACTCTCTTCCACTCCGCATCTCGGCTTCTTGCGTCTTTTCTCTGTCCGTCCTCACTTTTGTATGTTGGATCTTTACTTCCACCAATGGCGAGGCGAGACAAATGGCATAGAGTCTTTTAATATTTTTCTTTTTTACATTTGAAAAGTCATCTATTTTTCTGTAATTGCTAATGCATGTTTTTTTTTTTATTATCTGAACCTTTCACTGAGAAAATAGTTTCACTCCACAGCCATCTCTAAATATACGCACTAGGAAGAAAGTAGAATATCTTATTTCTTTTACTTTTTTTTTTTTTTGTGCTGTGCAGTGCGGTATATCGCAGTGAAAGAGCAACATGTTACTTATAATTTTTCAGAATTTGCTTTTTTTTTGTTATTAACATCATTCTGGTTTTTTTTTTTCTTTCAAAGACGTTATTAGATTGGTGCCACATTTTTTTCTATCTCTTGCTTTACTGCCACAAAGAAGGGTTAAGCTGTGCAATGCTCCATTTACTTAACATAACTCCTTACAAACTTTCTGAGCAGCGGAGTGGAAAAAATATATATAAGGATAAGCAGCTCACGGTCTGGCTGGGATCGCTTGTAAACGACCAGTGAAGATGACAGATGATAACCAGTTTCTTTTTATGAGAGAGAGAGAGAGAGAGAGAGAGAGAGAGAGAGAGAGAGAGAGAGAGAGAGAGAGAGAGAGAGAGAGAGAGAGAGAGAGAGAGAGAGAGAGAGAGAGAGAGAGAGAGAGAGAGACACTCGTATATCTGTAACGAAACGATGTGTAACGAAGCGTCGCAAGGTCAGGCCAGGGACACGCGCCTGGTGGTCAAGGTTCCGGCGGTCCCAGTGCGGGAGTCGGGTGGGAGTCAGAGTGAGGGGCGAGGACTCAGGGGAAGGTTAGCGGGGGTCACTGGTGGGTGCAGACAAGGAAATACAGTGGGGGGGAGTAGGAGAAGTGTAAGAGTGAAAGGGGTAACTGAGGGTAATAGATGGGAGGGATGACGAGGGTGAGAGGTGATGATGGGAGTTCGGGCAGGTATTTCACAGGTGAGCGACGTGAGGAAGCAGCGGCAGGAGATAAAAAAAAAAAGGGAGAGTGTGTTTGGGTAGCCATTAAAACGAAACATTGACTGAGCATTAGCGGAGGATCACACGAAGGTTGTCTGTCAGTAAACACACACACACACACACACACACACACACACACACACACACACACACACACACACACACACACACACACACACACGTGACAGTCTGGGTGGAAATACAGTCATGCATCTAATTTCAACCTTCCACCACCACCCCAACCACGGCATCCTCATCATCACCAACACAGCTGCTGCCTTCACCGCCTTCACCAGCACCACGACCTCGGTCGCCACCATTATCGCGGCCCGAGGGTGAGGAGGGAGAGGGATGAGGGGGATTAGAGTGAGAACAGGACGCCGTCGCGACACACCGATAAGAAATTACATTAAGTTTCAACCCATCCTGCAATGGCTTCCTGCAAGTACATAAACAAGATCAGTCTCTACATGCATGCATGCATACATACATACATACATACATACATACATACATAAATACATACATACATACATAGACAGGAAGAAGAAGCCTGAGTTGAATAAAAAACAAAGAACTCTAAACCGATTCAACTTTAGAATGTTATGTCAATCGAAATGTGAGAATATATACAGACACATGTATACAAAAAAAGTATACTTCAAGATGGGAATACATACTTAAAACTACACATCCATACACACATTTATATATTGAAATTATCAAATCACGCACAAAAATATAAACAAATTTATGCTCACACACACACACACACACACACACACACACACACACACACACACACACACACACACACACACACACACACACACACACACACACACACACACACACACACACACACACACACACACACACACACACACACACACACACACACACACACACACACATACTGTTAAACACGACCCTCGCCGCGCCTCCCAGGAACACGATCTGGCTGCACACAGGAAACACAAATACGTACAGGCACGCGAGTCAGTGTTTCTTGGCATGAATAAAAAGTATTGAGAGAGATCTGGTAAGACAGTTAAGTCCATATTAATGACAATAGCAACTATTACAACAACTGCTGCTGCTCCTGTTACTACTATACTAAAGTTACCGCTATTGCTACTTTACTACTACTACTACTACTACTACTACTACTACTACTACTACTACTACTACAACGACTACTACTACTACTACTACCAGTTCTATTACCAATACCACTACCGCTGCTGCAGCCACTATTAGTGCTGCTACTACTATTTCCATGACATTTAATGTTATCCCTTCCAATACTTCTACAACTACTATTTCTACTGTACAACTGCTACAATTTCTACAACAATAGCAACAATAACACTTACTATTACTACTACTACTACTACTACTACTACTACTACTACTACTACTACTACTACTACTACTACCACTACTACTACTACTACTACTACTACTACTACTACTACTACTACCACTACTATTACTGCTACTACTACAGGAATAGAAGACAAAGAAACTAACAAAAAAAAAAATAAGAAGGAAGACACAACAAGCCTTATCACCACCACGGTCAACAACAACACCACCACCGCCACCACCACCATCAACACCACCAACAACATCAACAACAACAAGGATCAAAAAGCCACCGACCCTTGCAGTCCACGTGTTAAGGCATCACACAAACCTCCTCTCTCAGCTTCAGTGTGTTGTCTCGTCCTATCACTTTCCCTTCCTTCTCTTCCTCCTCTTCCTCCTCCTCCTCTTGCTGTTCTTCTTCCTTCTTTTCTCCTCCTCCTCCTCCTCCTCCTCCTCCTCCTCCTCCTCCTCCTCCTCCTCCTCCTCCTCCTCCTCCTCCTCCTCCTCCTCGCTGTTCAGCACAAAAACTAGTCATAAGCAACTGCAGCAGCAAAAACAAACATGAGCCGCTGCTTGTTCCGCCGGAAATCATTCTCTCTCTCTCTCTCTCTCTCTCTCTCTCTCTCTCTCTCTCTCTCTCTCTCTCTCTCTCTCTCTGATGGTGACAAATCTCAAAAGTAGATAAGACACCTCTTGACTCTAAGTATCTATTGGAGAGAGAGAGAGAGAGAGAGAGAGAGAGAGAGAGAGAGAGAGAGAGAGAGAGAGAGAGAGAGAGAGAGAGAGAGAGAGAGAGAGAGAGAGAGAGAGAGAGAGAGAGTATTGCCAAGTTCCGCCACATCTGTCACTAGCTTGGCCTTGATTACAGGTTTGTTTACTAGTGCGGCGAGGGAAGGGCAAGGCGGGACGGGAGGGGAAGAGAGGGGATGGGAGGGGGCAGGTGACGGCCGGGCACAGGGGAAGAGGTGGGAGAGGGGGAGCGCCGTGGGGAAAGGAAGGAAGGGTGAGGGAAAGAGTGGGAAGCTGAGCTGGTTTGGGGAGAGTCATGAGAAAGAGGAGGAGGAGGAGGAGGAGGAGGAGAGGAGGAGGAGGAGGAGGAGGAGGAGGAGGAGGAGGAGGAGGAGGAGGAGGAGGAGGAGGAGGAGGAAGATGCATTGGGTAGAAATGAAAGAGGTCTTGCCTTGTGGCTGTGGAGTAGAGGAGGAGGAGGAGGAGGAGGAGGAGGAGGAGGAGGAGGAGGAGGAGGAGGAGGAGGAGGAGGAGGAGGGGTTAGGAGGAGGAGGAGGAGGGGGAGGAGGAGGAGGAGGAGGAGGAGGAGGAGGAGGAGGAGGAGGAGGAGGAGGAGGAGGAGGAGGAGGAGAAGCTACAGGAAGGCACGGATGAGCATAATAGTTAAGAGGAATTTCCGATCTCACACCAAGGTCGGCAAGGAGTCACTTTAAAAATTACTAATTCATTGACTGCCTCCCGTCCCCAATCTTCCATCCATACATATCCCACTCATGCATATCTCCCGCCACTCCCTCCTCCCAACTCCTCTCTCTCTCTCTCTCTCTCTCTCTCTCTCTCTCTCTCTAGCCCTATTCCAAAAATTCTTTCCTCTTCCCTGTCATTCCTTACGGCGGTGATCGATGCACTGTGTAAACCTTGCCCCACTCATAACAAAAGGGCGACAATCACCTCCGAAATAGGCACTTGAGTCGTAATTACAGCATTCTGGCGCCGCTGGCTGTAATTCGCCTCGTATTTCGTCGTATTAATATCCCCGAGACGCCACCAAGACGGACACTCCTAAAATTAAGTCCCACGATTTAGATCAAAGGCCGATTCCAGCATCTAGTCTTCAATTTCGTCGCTATAAGGATCGTTATGGCACTCACGCCACCATTACGCGGCGCAGGCACTTATTTTGGCATCCAGGGCATTATTATTAAGACGCACAACTCTTGTCATAACACCTACAGCGCTAGCCCTATACTCACGCCCTCCAGGTTCTGCTCACCAAGGTTTGTATTCCAACAGCTTTCTTTAACTCTCATACTTTCTTAGCTTAAAGCTGTCATCACATTTCCTTTATTCGTTAAGCTAATGCTACAAACCTCAGACCTTCCTATCACTCACACACATCCTGACACTCTGACCTTACCAAGGAGAACACACGGCCTTAATTAAACACCCGAACACTTTAATGACGGGACTCTTGTGCTTCATTGTTTTATAAGTGTGTGTTTGTTGCATCAACGAGACCCGCGGCGGCACCCACGCCCGCCAAGTCGTGACCAGGAATATATTGTGGCGGCGAAACACTGATAAGGCCTCGTGTTTCTCGTGACTGTGGTTTCGACTCCCAAGAGCGACAGGTGACGGGTACATTGGTTATTATGTGGCGTTGCGTCCTCATTATGGCCTTTATCCGGCAGCCTAGCCCATTATCAGGCATCCAGACCCTGTATCCGGCACTTAGACCTCCGTATCCGGCACTCAAGCCTCGCCATGCATTCACTGGGTGTCAGTGTTGCGGAAATTCTTGAGGCGTAGACTCCCACGCGCCCGCCAGCCACCGCCGCCTCCACCACCACCACCACCACCCCTCCACCAGCCAGTCCTGCCAACACGCACTCCCTCTCGGCAGGAAATTCCACCAGCTGCGCAGAAAACGTTCAAGAATAATAAAAAAAAGTCACAGGCACAAAATTTATCTGCCTGCGCCCCCTTCCAATGGCAAGGAAAATAGTTAAGGTGACTCTGGTCTGAAGCAGCGCACACAGGGGAGGCTTGGAGGACACCCTGCCTCCTGCCTGGTCTCTAAGGGTTGGCAACGCTGCTCCGTCCCTCGCTTGCCCGGATGTTATTCTGTTCTCCCTCAAGCGTGTGTGTTATTCCTTCGTTTTCTTGTATTTTCTTTCGTTACGGACGGATCGAGTAGCAACTTCTGTGTATTCTCAACCGCTCCATCGTGTATATATGTGCATATCTCGCGCCAGGATGTTTGTCTCTCTCTCTCTCTCTCTATCTATCTCTCTATCTTTCTCTCTCTCCTCTCTTTTTCTTTCCGCTTGAGGGCGACCGGGCGGCATGAGCGGCGAGGCCTGCGTCAGGTGCGCGGTGTGTTGTGCGTTTCGGGCGATTTACGAGGCCGCCGTGACCCTCAGGAGCTGCGGTCATGGGAGGAGCTCTTCCCTGACCGACCTTAACCTCAACACGAGGGACAGAGAGAGGAAGGGCTTGCGGTGTGTGTGTGTGTGTGTGTGTGTGTGTGTGTGTGTGTGTGTGTGTGTGTGTGTGTGTGTGTGTGTGTGTGTGTGTGTGTGTGTATTTATAAAGACTTTAGACTGATAGGTGAAAAAAAATATGAAAATAAATATAAGGATAAAGATAGATAGATAGATAGATAAAACACACACACACACACACACACACACACACACACACACACACACACACACACACACACACACACACACACACAGAGAGAGAGAGAGAGAGAGAGAGAGAGAGAGAGAGAGAGAGAGAGAGAGAGAGAGAGAGAGAGAGAGAGAGAGAGAGAGAGAGAGAGAGAGACTAAAGATATTAGCGAATTGAACAGCTGAAGGAAGGTGTTTGGGTAAGTATTTTGGTAGCACTGGCCTTTACGGGAAGCTGGGATGAGGGGAGGCTTTGGGTTAAAGAGAGACACGAGGCTTTGGGCGAGAGGAAGTGTGGGAAAGTTGGTAGAAAAAGAGGAGAGGGGAAAGGAAGGGTGTGAGAGAGAGATGGCGAGGGGAGGACATGAGGGGAGAAAGTGAGGAATGGCAACCCGGGGATCCCACATATTTTTTCCTCTTCTCAAAACACCTGTCCTCTCCCTCTACCCTTCCTCTTGCTCTCTTTCGCTCCCTCTTTCTCACTCTCCTTCTACACGTCCGTCTCTCTCATGCAAACACCTGCCATGGTTCTCTCCTTCTACCAACACACACACACACACACACACACACACACACACACACACACACACAGACAGACAAACCTGGCCTTCAGCTTCTCGTTCCGCTTAGTTTGCTTCAGTAACTCTCCATGTTAAATGCAAATTCCGTTTTCTTTCTCTCAATCAGCGGGTGATGGACTGGCTGATACGATATTCATGGGTCAGTATTTTTGTATTTTCACGTGTTTGAATTTCTCTCCATTTCTGTGGCTTGTCTGTTAGTAATTCAATCTTTTCAGCTCTCTCTATCTCTCTTTCTGTCTCTTTCTCTGTATTAGTATTTTTTTTTCTCTCTCACTAAGTGTTTGTTTATGTTCGCTTCTGTAGGGTTGCTATTAGTAATTCCATCTTTTCTGCTCTTTCCAAAACATTTTCTTTTCACTTAATGTGTTTAGTTTCCACCCGTTCCTGTGGCCTCTCTAATAGTAATGTAAACCCTTCCAGCTCATTTTGTAAATACACATTTTTCCTTCCTTTTAAGTGCTTAATTTATGTGCGTTTCTGTTGCTCTTTCATATTTTTTTTCCTCTCTTTACTGTATCAATTTTACTGCAAGTCTTCATGATCTGTCTACCTGGTTTATGCAAATTCCTCTTTTATCTTTGTTCTATATTAAAATTTTCCTTAATTCCCGCAGATAAAACGAGACTTTAAACTCCTGTTAATGTCTTTATTCCAAACGCGAACACGAGTAAGTCTTCCTTGCCACCAGACTTATGATCACATTGAAATTTCATTGTAAAAGAAAGAGACGGGAGGGACCGGAAGGGAGGGATCGGGAGGTGGTTAAGCGAGACTGGACAGGAAGCGAGGAGGGGAGGATAGCAAAGAGACGGCGGGTGAACATGATTGGGAGTGCCTCTGGGGAATTCGGAGATCATGGGTTAAGAGATGGCGGTGTTCACAATACAATGGACTCAACTGAAGTTATGTGAGGCGGAGTAAAAACCTTGGTAGAGTTTGCAGGGCCCTTGTGTGGATGTAACGTGATCATTGGAGTTTAAAATTAGATCGCATGCGCGCACACACACACACACACACACACACACACACACACACACACACACACACACACACACACACACACGATGCTGGCACGATTGAGAATTTCCTATACTGTGCGTGATGTCTTCTTAAGGATTGTAAAGAGGGATGAGTCTCTCTCTCTCTCTCTCTCTCTCTCTCTCTCTCTCTCTCTCTCAAGCAAGGGATGAGATAAAATACCCAGGTAACTCTTCATGATAATAAGTCTGGGTGTAACTACGGGTCATTACAGGTAAACTCCCTTGATGGAGAAGCGAATTAGCGAGCGAGAGCAAGGCAGGAAGAAGAGAAATGGCAACAAAATCAATGAGCTTCTCCATAAATAGCGAGGCAAATGTGCGGTGTCATCAAGCCTGTGGGGAAGCGACTGATTAATTAAACACATGTATGATAGACAAAATATACATAATGGATACCACGTTGAGGGCTGGGAGGGAGGGAGTCAGGGAAGAGGGGAAGTTGTTTATTGATTCACCTTGATGTCAATTATTGCAGTGCGCCGTCCAAAATGTCACCCAGCAGGTTATGATGGTGATAGTGATAGCGATGATGATGATGACGATGGTGGTGTTGATAATGATGATGATAACCTACTAACCTCCTCTCCATCTCGCTAAATATGACGTGTTTTCATATTCATTTTGCTTGCTATTTGGC
>NC_059296.1:14791937-14811937 GCF_017591435.1 Portunus trituberculatus
GGAGGGGAGAGAGGAGGTCAGCGTCAAGACTCTCGCTCCCTCTCCCTCCTTGGCAGTCGGCGTCATTCTCCCCGGGACTCACTCCTTCACCGTTAATCTGAAGCGTAGGTAGTGCAGTACATTGCCCTGCCTTCTCCTCCTCCCACTGCTGTTGCTACAACTACTACTGCTAATATTACTACAACTAGTACTACTACTACTACTAGTACTACTACTACTACTACTACTACTACTACTACTACTACTACTACTACTACAATTTTCTATTTCCTGAGAAGAAATAACAACGAGTAACGAGAGAGCAGCACAAGATAGCAGCATGAAGTCCAAGGAAGAAAATACAGTAAACTGTCTGTAACTCGTACATCACTGTTATAGTTATTGGCCGCTAAAACCGACTCCAAGCATCATTAGTTACCTGGAAACCTGCTAGTCCACTTGGAGTCTCGATTAGATCAATATATCCATGAAACAGGTTTTCTGAATTAATAAAGTGATTGTGTTTGCTTTTGATGGCATTTACTTTAAGCCTGGCAGCAGCGGGGGAAGACATAGAGTAGAACATAGGAAGAAGAAATACACCCCACCAAAATATTCGGTCTTCAAGACGATACAGCGTCCAAACCAATTGTTTTACTACATAAACTATCAGGAAGGGAGGGGAGTCTTCTTCTTTTCTATCATGTTCTCTCTCTCTCTCTCTCTCTCTCTCTCTCTCTCTCTCTCTCTCTCTCTCTCTCTCTCTCTCACGGTACAGGTATATATTCAAGTACGCACTTTCTTGTTTCTGGTAGTGTGTTCTTTATTGTTTGTACTACTAAGCGAATCTCCTTACCATCTTCCTTTTTTTCTTCCTCCTCCTATTCCCCCTCCTCTTCACCCATTCCCTTAATTTTCAACAGGTAACCATGGCAGATTCAACAGTATATTGCTGTTTGTTCTTCCTTTTTGTTCCTTCCTTATCTACTATTCTATCTAATTGTTTTATTACGCAGTTAGCAATTGATCTTAAACAGCAAACCAATAGATCTGCTGCTGTTTGATTACCATACGTGCAGGTACACAATCTTTCTATTCCTCCTCCTGCTCCTCCTCTTGTACCCTGCAGGCAACCCTTCCCAGTGCAGCACTACGCCCCTTCTGTATCTACGTAAGCTCTTGAGGGGAGGAAGGAAGCCGCAGAAAATCTACCACCTGCACTGCACCGTTTCTCCCTCTCCTAGCCCGTCCGTCGCCAGCCAGGCAGGCAGCCCAGGGCACATTCTCACCCTAGTCACCCTTGCTAACAGGTTCATGTGGGGTGTTCCCGTCGCCATCCTGTGATCTTAACCCTTCATATAAATACTTCCCTCACCCATTCCCTCACCTCCTCTTCCTCCTCCTTCCTTCCCTTCTTCATTTCCTCCGCAGCACACTCACTCAGCCCTTCTCCGTTACCTCTGCTGCAACCAACACTAACTTTTATAGGCAATGAATCTCCTTTTTATCTGCGATCCTTGCTCACCATTTCGGGCCATTAATTTTTAGGGTTATTGGCCAATCCGTCTCTCCTCGGATATGTAATTTCTCGGAAGGAGGTGGAGGAGGAGAAGAAGAAGGAGGAGGAGGAGGAGGAGGAGGAGGAGGAGGAGGAGGAGGAGGAGGAGGAGGAGGAGGAGGGGAGAGGTTATCACAAGCGTCTCGTAATTACTCTAGGTTCTTAGCTTTTATTTGAAATAGAGGGTGATCTGGTTTGTGGAAGGAGAGTGGAAGGGATCTGCGGGAAAGGTCAGAGTAGGTGGAAGTGGTGGAGCTCCTTAAGAAGTGAGTGGAAAGGATGTAAGTGGAAGGGTATTATCACGTCCACAAGGGAAATAGCCTTTTGAACACCCACCTCTCTCTCTCTCTCTCTCTCTCTGGTAGTGTTAGTGGAAATGGTGGTTGCAGTGTACATGGTTTGTGGTGGTGGTGGTGGTGGTGGCAGTGGTAACATCGAAGGTTTATGCTGTGGTGGTGATGGTCATGGTGGTGGGAAGGAGAGGGAAAACGGAGGTGGCGGTGGTGAAGAAACCATGTTTGAAGAAATGTATCGTGGAAATTTCTTAAAACACGCCATATAACGGATTAAAACGAACAGAGAGAGAGAGAGAGAGAGAGAGAGAGAGAGAGAGAGAGAGAGAGAGAGAGAGAGAGAGAGAGAGAGAGAGACGATTTATTCCTTGAAGACACTACTGATTAATCCTCATCAAATGTCGCTATTTCCGCCTTCACCCCTTCTTTCATTCCCTCCCCTCGTCACAACATCCCCCTGTTCCACCTCTTCCTCAACCTTGCTCACGTTTCCTCCACCGACAGGCAGCGCTGAATGCTAAGGGGAAAATTGTTAGTCTTCTCCAGTCGTCGCCGGAGGTAGTGAAGGAGTGAGTGAGGGAGAGAGAAATGAGGAATGAGCGAGGGAGATGATGAAGGGGTGCATCAACGGAAACTGTCATACAGGGAGAGGAAAAGGGTAGTTAGGACGAAGGTATAAGTAGACTGTAAGTAGATCCTAAGTAGAGCGTGAGAGTAAACAATGAGCATAGCTGGTTCTCAGAAATTAAAGTGGGTAAGAAAGTTATGATAAGTTACGAGTGAAAATAATGGATTTAAGGATGAATCGGAGCTGACTCGAATATATGTCACCAATAAAACTTAACCGAATTCACAGATAATATAGTAATAACTCAAGTATCAAAATAGTATCTAATCGGTAGCGCTAAGACAAAAAAGTTAGTTAGTTATTAAGTATCTTAGTATTTGTATAAAAGTAAAGCAGACACAAAGGTGCTAGCTTCTCTCGGCAGTTTCCGCTCAGACTCACCACAACGGATCACTTGTCTGCTGCATAAACCCAGAAAATAGCGAAACAGGGAAGAGCAAATAGACTTTTACACAAATATTAGAGAAAAAACATCAGAAAACTTATGAAACTTAGTAAACAAAAGGAATGAAACAAATCTGAAGTTATAATAATATTTAGATAATAAAAAAATGCAAATAAAATAAACATATACATAAAGAAAGGAGGAAAAACATAAATAAATAAAAAAAATAGAACATAGAAAAAAATATGAAAGAAAAGGCAAATAAACAAAACCATATAAACAAAAAGAAAAATTTAAGAAAAAAAAAACGAACAAATAATTGAACACAATAATAAAAACAAGAAGCGAGAGGAAAAAAAAAAAAAAAACAAGACAAGCAGCATGAACCAGGAAAACACAAAAACCTTCCATAATATCCAACCCTACAAACAAAAAAACAACACAGGACGCAAAAAAAAAAAAAAAAAAAAAAAAAAAAAGAGAAGGAAGGAAGTCAGACAGGAAGAGGCAGAGAGGGAGAAAGAGAAAAAGGGAGAGAATATAGCGTGCACACCTCTCTGATCTAATAATTATATGAGTACCTATAGGTCGTCCTTATTCCTTCCCACATCATAGTTATTTCTACCCCAAATTGAAATAAATAATAGACGCACGTGCACTTCTCCATTTCTCTTCCAGTCCGTGATATCATTTGGGCCTCACGCGACGGAGAACCGAGAGGCGCCTACTGTGCTTCTGTTTCGCTTGCGTGTGGCGTGCCATGAGCCAAGCCACTGTGAGAGAGAGAGAGAGAGAGAGAGAGAGAGAGAGAGAGAGAGAGAGAGAGAGAGAGAGAGAGAGAGAGAGAGAGATGGGTGAACTATATTATATCTACTGTGAATTAGAAATGAAGGCTGTATATTCATTAAATTTGTTCGATGTTTGATGGTAATATTCTCTCTCTCTCTCTCTCTCTCTCTCTCTCTCTCTCTCTCTCTCTCTCTCTCTCTCTCTCTCGTTTTCCTACTTATCACTTCCTTCTCAGTGTTCGTTGAGAAATTCAGACAAATTCCTTAGCTTATCTGCACAAATTCTGATAATATTTCTCTCTCGATTTTTCCTTTTTTTTTTTTTCATCTTCCTTTTTTGTGATTTAACTTTTGAGCGACACACAGTAATTATATTAAAGGAAAAAATATTGATACCTGCACAAAACTTTACAACATAGGAGAAGTTTCACAATATTTTACGTACAGTTTTTATAGACAAAGTTTTCCCTTGCAAAAGAAAAAAAAAAAGAGGAACAGGTAGATGGGAGAAAAGACAAAAAACAACATATACGATGGGAGAACTCAAAGGGAAGGAAGTCATTCTGGAGGAGGAGATAGTAGTGGTGGTGGTGGTGGTGGTGGTGGTGGTGGTGGTGGTGGTGGTGGTGGTGGTGGTGGTGGTGGTGGTGGTGGTGGTGGTGGTGGTGGTGGTGGTGGTGGTGAAGGAGTAAAGAAAACAATCAGAGAAGCGAAATTGAATGGAGAGAGAGAGAGAGAGAGAGAGAGAGAGAGAGAGAGAGAGAGAGAGAGAGAGAGAGAGAGAGAGAGAGAGAGAGAGAGAGAGAGAGAGAGAGAGAGAGAGAGAGAGAGAGAGAGAGAGAGAGAGAGAGAGAGAGAGAGAGAGAGAGAGAGAGAGAGAGAGGCAAAGGAAGGGATGGAAGGTTAGAAAGGAAGAAAGAGGAACCTAAGAGGAGTAAAACTGAAGGAAGTGATGATGGAGGAAGACGAGAGGAGGAGGAGGAGGAGGAGGAGGAGGAGGAGGAGGAGGAGGAGGAGGAGGAGGAGGAGGAGGAGGACGAGAAGGAAAGAGAGGAAAACATAAAAACCTGCAAGGGGATTAAAAGAAAAAAGAAAAAAAGGAAGGGGAAGATGAAAAAGGAGAAAAAGAATTAAGTAAAAGAAATACTGAAGATGAAGGAGAGGAGGATGGCATTAGAGAAAAACAGTGATAAATATAAGTATAGAAAAGACTATTATTGGCTTGTAACGAAGAGGAGGAGGAAGAGGTGGTGGAGAAGGAGGAGGAGGAGGAGGAGGAGGGGAAGAGCACCAACAGGAAGAGGACGAGGAGGAGAAGGAGCAGGAGGAAGATTAATTAAGTTGTCTAACTCACACAAACAATATGAAATTACACACACTGATACACTCAACTGACAAAGCAAAGATATAAAAAAAAGGACAAACAGGTGCAGACTTAACACACAGTATATCAGAAAATTGTTATAGAAAGAGAGAAAGGAAGAAATAACAATAGAGAAAACACACTGGAAAAAGTGAACGACAAAAAAAGTGACCGGGATAAAACAAAAAAAAGTTATATAAAAAAACGAGAAAAAAGACGTGAAGGAAGGTGAATGAACAGGAAGTTTTACATTCATAATTCATTCTTTTCTTTTTTTTTTTATCTTTTTGTCTTATTTCGGAACAGATAGAAATTTTTACACCTTTTTCCTCCGCAGCAGGTGAAGAGAACCGTGTGTGTGTGTGTGTGTGTGTGTGTGTGTGTGTGTGTGTGTGTGTGTGTGTGTGTGTGTGTGTGTGTGTGTGTGTGTGTGTGTGTGTGTGTGTGTGTGTGTAAAGTAAAGTAAAGTAAAGTAAAATAAAGTAAAGTAAAGTTTATTGCCAGCATATCCATATATAGACATAACTAACAAAATAGAAAATTATTGGTATGATCCGTCGAGCCGGGGCTTCCTGACGGAATAATTTATATATAAAAAAAAAAAAAATTCAGCAAGGCTGTGTATAGTTAAATATTACTTGTATCTTTATCTTCATACACTTAACATACATATACATGTCTAAATATATAAACTACTTATTAGGCACATGCCTGCATACATGTATACATCAGTACACAAACCCATGCACCCCCCACATACATCAGTACACAAACCTATGCACCCACATACACACATACATCAGTCACACATACATATGTGTGTGTGTGTGTGTGTGTGTGTGTGTGTGTGTGTGTGTGTGTGTGTGTGTGTGTGTGTGTGTGTGAGAGAGAGAGAGAGAGAGAGAGAGAGAGAGAGAGAGAGAGAGAGAGAGAGAGAGAGAGAGAGAGAGAGAGAGAGAGAGAGAGAGAGAGAGAGAGAGAGAGAGAGAGAGAGAGAGAGAGAGAGAGAGAGAGAGAGAGAGAGAGAGAGAGAGAGAGAAAATATCAGTCTGTCTCTGCTTCATCTCTCTCACTCACTCCCACCTCTCTATCTCTCACATCTCTCTACTTCTCCCATCTCCCACTCATCAACACCACTTCTCTCCTTCTCCCCCTCCTCTACCACAACCCCTCTCTCTCTCTTTCTCTATCCCACACCCCTCCCTCCTAGATGCCTCCCCTATCCCACCCATGCTCCAATTTTCTCATCAACCTCTCCCTTCTCCCCTTCCCCAGCCCCTTGTTGCCCTCCCCGATACTCTCTGGTTTGGGTCATATGGTCCAGGAGGTAAAAAATCCAGCCCCACCTGCTGCCTACATCCTCCCCGGGGCACGAACCGTCCATGGAACCACTTACGGCTGTGAGAAAAGCTGGGAGAAGAGGTGAGGGGGAGAAGAGAGGCTGGATAGAGTGGAGTGAAGATGGAATGATGGAGTGGGGAGAATGATGAAGATAGAAAGGAACGGGGAATAGAAAGGATGGGTGTTTTGTGGACCTTTGGAGTGAGAGAGAGAGAGTGTGTGGAGTGTACTTAGGAGTAGAATAGAGAGGAGCACAAAGGAATACAAGTGAAAAACAACAAATAGGAGTAAATTTCACGGGGAATAAAAAGGATGGTTGTTTTGTGGACCTTTGGAGTGAGAGAGAGTGTGTGGAGTGTACTTAGGAGTAGAATAGAGAGGAAAACAAAGAAAAAAAAAAAAAACAGGAGTAGACTTCTTAGTAAATTGTGTCACGGGGATTAAAAAGACTGGGTGTTCTGTGGAGAGTTGGAGTGAGAGTGCATGGAGTATTCTTAGAGGTGGAATATAGAGGAACACAAAGAAATATAAGTGAAATACAAATAGGAGTATATTTCTTAGTACACTGCGTCACGGGGATTAAAAAGGATGGGTGTTTTGTGGAGATTTAGAGTGAGAGAGAGTGTGTGGAGGGTACTTAGAGGTAGAACATAGAGGAACACAAATTGCGTCACGAGGTACTCATCAATCAGCACGCGACATATTTCTTTACTTGTTCGACAGCCAGATCCATTTTTTTGTTTCATTTTAACTGTGAAGAAACTGCAAAAAAAAAAAATTGTAATACTTTTTACCTCTAACTTTCTTGTAGATGCCTATAAAAAAAAAAAAAAAACACGCATGAATTTTGGTGCTGCGAATTATTTCATATCGCAGTGAAAGAGTTACACTTCACTATCTAGTCTTCAGAAACATTTGAAGGGAAATAACAAAAATGAAGATAGAGATGAAAAGGACAAAAAAAAATCTAAAAAAAAGAAAACGATAAGAAAGCAAACCATAGATAAAGGAGACACAAAGGAGGAAGATGAGAAGGACAAAAGTGATGGATAAAACTTAGAAGAGATAACGAAGATCTGATTATGTGGAAGGTTTGAGAGGCTAAGTAGAACATGCTCTCTCTCTCTCTCTCTCTCTCTCTCTCTCTCTCTCTCTCTCTCTCTCTCTCTCTCTCTTCGTTCCCTCACTTTACTGAAACGAGGAAAAGTTTGCGATAACTGCAGAGCATTTATGGAGAGCAAAGGGGAGGAAAGGAGATGGAGGAAGTACAAAGAAACCGGAGAGAGAGAGAGAGAGAGAGAGAGAGAGAGAGAGAGAGAGAGAGAGAGAGAGAGAGAGAGAGAGAGAGAGAGAGAGAGAGAGAGAGAGAGAGAGAGAGAGAGAGAGAGAAAGGGTGGGGTAAGCCAAGGGCAGCAAAGAGCCTCTTGAAACCAAATGGGCTATAAAATTTTGACCAGTTAAGAAGTAAATAGAGGAAAACATAATATAACAGGAAGAAGAAGCAGAAAGAGGAAAAACAAGATAAAAAGGAGATGGAGGAGGAGGAGGAGGAGGAGGAGGAGGAGGAGGAGGAGGAGGAGGAGGAGGAGGAGGAGGAGGAGCTACACACAAACAAGAGTTTAAATGAAGACAGACACTTGCATATTTACAACTAATGCAAAAAAATAAAAAAAATAAAGAGAAAACATGAAAACAAGGAGAGAGAGAGAGAGAGAGAGAGAGAGAGAGAGAGAGAGAGAGAGAGAGAGAGAGAGAGAGAGAGAGAGAGACCTACAACACTATTTTCTTCGCCTTCCCTCCCTCCTATGCCAGAATGATGATAAGCTCCGTTACCACCACCACTGCCACCACCACCACCTCCTTCTACTCTTCCTCCTCTTCCTCCTCCTCCATCCCGCAAACACCTGAAGAGACCTTCCTGGAGAAATTAGCAACCTGGAGACGCCCACTGCTGGAAATGATTCGCAGAGGAGCGAGTCACGACCTCCAACCCTGACTGACCGCATCTCCCTCTCTCTCTCTCTCTCTCTCTCTCTCTCTCTCTCTCTCTCTCTCTCTCTCTCTCTCTTTCTCTGGGGGTCAGGTCACGAACAGAGTCATGTCGTTGCTGTAACTTGGTCCATTATAGCTGCTCTTCTCTTTTCTCCTCCTCCTCCTCCTCCTCCTCCTCCTCCTCCTCCTCCTCCTCCCTCTCCTCCTTTCCTCCTCCAACTTCTCGTTTTCCTCCTCCTCCTCCTCCTCCTCCTCCTCCTCCTCCTCCTCCTCCTCCTCCTCCTCCTCCTCCTCTTACTCTTCTTTCTTAACCTTGCTCTTCTTCCTTTTGATCGCTTTTTCTTTGTTATTATTCGTTTAGCTTCGAATGTCTTGTGATTTTTTTTATATGCCTTTTTCTCACAAGCATTCGTATCTTTCTTATTTCTCCCAAGCGGTTACTAATTATGATGTTTTCCCTTAATGATACTCTAAGGTGACCGCTTTACATTCCCATTTATTCCAACCTTTTAAGTCACGTATTTTTCCTGCCCTGCCTTTCCGTCTTGCCCTTGCTGGTGGGGCTGCTTTTCCACATCCATTCCTTGACCTGCTTCCCACCACTCTTCTCACCCTGCTCCTCCCACAACACTAATATTTTTTTTTCCTCTCTCTCTCTCTCTCTTTTCCAGCTCCTCCCTCGTCTGCAGCAGCACCTCCACCTCACACCAATGACCTCCTCCTCCTTCTTCCCCTCCTCCTACTCCTCCTCTTCTTCTTACTCCTCTATGCCGTGCCCTGCCCTGGCCTCCCCTACAGAACCAGTCTCCATAATTGCCCATACTCCATCATATTATACATGCACTTCTCCAAAGCCCTATTCTCCCTCCCTTTCCCTCTACTTAACCCCACAAAGCACCACTACGAATCCACATTAGCCATTCCACTTCCCCAACCGCAAACTTCGTACCCCTTCCTCACCCTCCTCAACCACACACACACACACACACACACACACACACACACATCTTCTCCTTGATTCCCCAGATCTATTTCTTTCTTCCCACTCCACCCTAACCATTTCCCTCTCCTCCTTACTTCACTCCTCCACCTCTCTCTCTCTCTCTCTCTCTCTCTCTCTCTCTCTCTCTCTCTCTCTCTCTCTCTCTCTCTCTCTCTCCACTCCACCCTGCCCTCTCAGCACGTGATATATGAGCAATATCAAACAATGTATGCAAATAAGCTAACCATTAAAAGTCACTTCACCAGCCGCCCAGTCTAATGAACTGCTCCCGTGACCTGGCTGCCCTATTCACCAACCGACTCCCCACAACAGCACACACACACACACACACACACACACACACACACACACACACACACATACATACACACACACACGCCTGTCTCTTTTTTTTTCTCTCTCACTCCGTCTCTCCCACCCCCACCTGCTTCTCTTCCTCATGCCCTCCTCTAGTCGCCTCTCCCTGCCGCCTCCTCTCCCAGCCAACACTCACTGACGCTCACCTCTCCCTCCACGCCGCTGCTGCTGTAACTTTAGCTGCAGTGAGACGAGTTCCTGCTTGTCTTGTTATATATTTAGCGGTGATGAGAGAGAGAGAGAGAGAGAGAGAGAGAGAGAGAGAGAGAGAGAGAGAGAGAGAGAGAGAGAGAGAGAGAGAGAGAGAGAGAGAGAGAGAGAGAGAGAGAGAGAGAGAGAGAGAGAGAGAGAGAGAGAGAGAGAGAGAGAGAGAGAGAGAGAGAGAGAGAGAGAGAGAGAGAGAGAGAGAGTAAAAAGCGAGGAAGTATACCAAAGTGTTATGATAAGACTGATTGAAGGGAGGAGAGAACAGGTCAAGAGGTCGAGCGAGCAAGAGCGAGAGCGAGAGAGAGAGAGAGAGAGAGAGAGAGAGAGAGAGAGAGAGAGAGACCTGCACGTACGTAGTCAGTGGGTTCACCTGAAGAAGGAAGTGTGAGGTAACAGCTGCCTAATTTACCTACGTGTTTGGTTATCTTATCAGCTCGTCTCGTGTCGGCCCACAGCGGGAACTCATAATTATCAATAACAGTTTGTCGTGAACCGAGAAAATGAACAGGGGAGAAAAGTAACGTGCGAGGCGGAAAAGGAAAGCACGTGTCATGACCCCCCTTCCCGCCCCAGCTCCCCCTTGGCATTATTTATCGCCGAGGGAGTCAGGGGAGGAAAGAAGAGTGTAAAGTAGAGTTTTAAGACGTAATTATGCATGTTATGATTATGGTTGGTAATGGGACTGACTGCCATTACTATTACCACCACCACTACCACTACTACTACCATCACGACAGTATGATAATGGTTGTAGTGAGTGAGAGTATTTGTAATTACTGACGTTCACTATCGCTACAATAATCAACACGAGAATTATCTAAAAAGTGAGTTGAAAGCAAGTACAATAACTACCTACCAATAAAAAGATCAATAATTAAAGAATGAAAAAATACCACCTAATGAGAACTAAGAAATGTGCAAAGGGAAGGTTAACACATTGAGATTTGCATGCTACGTTTATGTCTACTACAATGGGACTAACTGTCATCACTACTGCCACTACCACCACCACCACCACCACCACCATTGCCACCACCGCAGGACTAAAGTGAAATCAAAGACAATCAGTAATAAAAAGAAACATAAATAATCAAAGGATATAATAACAACACCAAATATGAACATAGACCAATAATGAAAATGACTATAAAAGTGACCAGAGTAAAGATAACAAAAAAGGCAGAAGAACAAACAACACCATGAAATAACAACAGCCATCTATAAAATAAGAACAACAAACCAGCTAATGAATTAAGTGGGGCCGTCGGCAGCCACAGCGCATAAAACAGCCGTCATAAAAGGAGTAAAAATTGCATCGGTTTGGACTTTTGTAATCATAACTACGACCACCAACACCGCCACTACCACCACCACCACCAACAACAACAATATATGCAACAACAACAACAACATCATACCACCATCACCACCACCCACTTCAACAGTAGCAGAGGCAACGGGGCCAGCAGCAGCAGCAGCAGCAGCAGACCAGGTCACGATGCCGTCCCAGCCTCGCCCCTTGACCACTTGCCTTTATTTTTCCTTCCTTCCTTGGAAAGTATAAAAGTAAAATTCCATTGACTTGCTTTAATTATTTCTTAGTCTCACAGATCGAATTTACGCTGCACTCTGACTAATTTCATGGCACTTTTTCTCTTACTTTTTTTTTCTTTTTCTTATTCACTGCTTGGTTGAGTGTCCATAAATTTCGGGCGAGAAAGTGGCCGTTAAGATATTACGCCGCCGTGCTCTTCTCGTTTTCACATTGTGGGGTGAACGAATGAGGCGCCTGCAGCACCAACATCATTATCAACAACAACAAATACAACAACAAAAAATAACAGCAAATAAAATACCCAAATAAACAGCACTAACAACAACAACATTACGTACATGCAAGATTCAACCGTTTCTTTCAACCTGCATAGCGAAGCGAAACATTTACAACGCTTTCCCTCCTTCCCTCCTCCGGCGCTTCCCTTCCTCTACATTCCGTCACTACCTACATCTCTACATCCAACCAACCACCCATTTATATTTCTCTCCCAACATTACTCTTCCTCCCTTCACTCTTCATTAACTACTTTTCCCTCTGCGTGCATTTCCTCATTCCTTCACTCCCTTCCTTCCCTTCCTCTTCGCTCCAACTTGTCTTTCTCCTTCACAAGCAAATCCATAAATCCTTTCCCTCCTTTTACTTCTCTGCATCCTTCCATTTTCCGGCATTTCCTTATTCTTTCTTTTCTTACATTCGTATTTCCTCCTCCGCCGTCCCTTCGCTCCATTTCCCTGCCGCCCCAGACCGAGTCCCCCCACGCAGAATCGGGGTCACAGGTCACAACAAAGCCTCGGGTGACATCTGGCGGCTTTAAAATGCAAAGGAGCGAAGGTCTCACTGATAGCCAGCGATTAAAATTAACTAGGTAGGGTTTTAATCGTGTTGTGTGTGTGTGTGTGTGTGTGTGTGTGTGTGTGTGTGTGTGTGTGTGTGTGTGTGTGTGTGTGTGTGTGTGTGTGTGTGTGTGTGTGTGTGTGCTAACCTCTTATTTTTCGCCACGTAATATAAATAAATGTTGTGTGAAGTTAGTGTGTTTGGTTGGATTGCTCTCTCTCTCTCTCTCTCTCTCTCTCTCTCTCTCTCTCTCTCTCTCTCTCTCTGCAAGAACGAATATATCTATTTTTCAGTTTCAAGGGATGTTTTATGCACACACACACACACACACACACACACACACACACACACACACACACACACACACACACACACACACACACACACACACACACACACACACACACACACACACACACACAATGGTTTCATATGTCAACATTTTTACGAGGTGAAATAATTCACATTTTTTTTCTTCTCACTGTTATTATTACGGTTGTCGCACTTCCTCTTTTTCATTCTCTTTTTTTTTCTTTTCTTATTCTCTGTAGTGTTGCCATTACTTGTGTCATCAACGCCTTGTTCCCTCCTGGTAACACTGCCATTATCTTCCTAACTGATCTCTCTCTCTCTCTCTCTCTCTCTCTCTCTCTCTCTCTCTCTCTCTGAAAACCGTGGCAACACTGACATTTAACCGCAAGAATCACCTTGAAAAAATAATAAAAAACATCAATTGGTAACACTGCGTCACTATTATCACTGTCATTTTTCGCCGCAGCAGTTTTCAGAGTGCATTGTGATGTTTATTCCGCTGGCAATTTCTTTCCGTATCCATAATTGTGGTTTGTGTTTTGTGTATTCTCCCTTCGCGCTCAATTACCCGCCTCTGATGATGACTTGTGAGTGAGGAGGCCGTCATCACTCGCTGCTCGTTTGTAATGATGTTTAATGATGACGTATATCTGTCAGCACTCGTCTCTCTCTCTCTCTCTCTCTCTCTCTCTCTCTCTCTCTCTCTCTCTCTCTCTCTCTCTCTCTCTCTCTCATTGACGTCAAGGGAAATGTAGAGGATGTAAAAGGAAAGGAAAAAAAAAAACAGCAAGAATTTTTTTTAATTCTGATTAAAAAAACAAAAGTAATATTTATCTCTTCCTCTTCCTCTTCCTCTTCCTCCTCTTCCTCCTCTTCCTCCTCCTCCTCCTCCTCCTCCTCGTGTAAATGAATGTCCATTACGTTTTTCATTTGGACTCCTTGAAAATCTCTCTCTCTCTCTCTCTCTCTCTCTCTCTCTCTCTCTCTCTCTCTCTCTCTCTCTCTCTCTCTCTCTCTGCGGAGTACCCTGTCTGTGGGAAGCGCCTCGAGGGAGCTGCCGGTGCTGGTGTACTTGTGGATTTTCATTAGTGACGGAGCAACTTTGAGAGAGAGAGAGAGAGAGAGAGAGAGAGAGAGAGAGAGAGAGAGAGAGAGAGAGAGAGAGAGAGAGAGAGAGAGAGAGAGAGAGAGAGAGAGTTGTGCGCCTTCAGATTGTAATTCATAAGGGAATCTTCACATTGAGGGATAAAAACAACAAAATCGTTACTCAAACAGATTAATTTTTAATGAAATATTTTGTTACTGTTTCTTTTCTTAAAAAAAAAAAAAACATTAATACTAAAAAGAAAAGAGAACACTGAGAGTTAATCTTATCACTTCTAGTCAATAAGATTATTAAAGAATCTGATATATGAACATTGATCTGAAACTATCGCAGATGATTATAGAGAGAGAAACAAATTACTAAGCTAAAATTCCAAGAAATGACGAGGAGAGACAGAATGATTCAAAGGCAAAATAACAAAGGAAGAACGGTGAGTAAGAAAACACGGAAAATATCTAGAGAAAAATACATTCTAGAAAAGAAAAAGACGAGGGAAGATAAAATGTTTAGAAGGTAAAACAACGAACTAAGCACAGTGAGGGGGAAAGCAGGGTAACAACAATGGCAGAAGGTAAGGTGGAGAAATGACAAAAGAAAGGTAGATTGAATGAAAAGAGAGTAAATTACTAACATACAAAATGATAAACAACAGAAAATGGATTAATTAAAGGATAGAGTTGCACATGACGAAAAGAAAAAAAAAAAAAGGAAACAATAGAAAGATGTAAATGGATACAAGGAAAAAGCGAGATAAAAAAGAAAAAAGACTGAACAGAAAAAAAAAAGTTAAAACAATTAGGGCAGGATACGGTGATTGAACTCCAGGAAATAAAATACCTGAACTAAAAGGAAAAACATGGATCATTTAGCAGTAATAAAGAAAAAAAATATTCAGTAAAAAGGAAACAAAGAAAACACATATATAATATTACAAGGAAAAGTCTTACAGTATAAACCGCTTTTATCATGAGGAAAAAAAATACATAAGGATAAAAATTCCAATGAACGTCAGTACTGTAGAATAAAAATGAAAAAAAGCGAAATGAGAACATCCTGATGACGAGAGAGAGAGAGAGAGAGAGAGAGAGAGAGAGAGAGAGAGAGAGAGAGAGAGAGAGAGAGAGAGAGAGAGAGAGAGAGAGAGAATGCCAGTGGGATAATTAGAGCGAAAAGCGTAGCAACAGTAGCAAGTAATATAAAAAAGAATTCTCTCTCTCTCTCTCTCTCTCTCTCTCTCTCTCTCTAAGCTTGACCTTTCATTCATACGGACCGCCCACCGCCCCGTTACTTTCCTTCTTGCTCCTCTCCTCACCATTATTATTTTTTTCCTCCACACACACACACACACACACACACACACACACACACACACACACACACACACACACACACACACTGTCATGGTGTTCTTTTTCACATCTCGTTAATCTGTTTATTTTCTCATTTCTTCTCTTCTTTCCCTAGTCAAACCTGCAGATCTGGTGGGATTTTTATTATATATTCATTGTCTATATATAAAGTTGTATGTTTTCTGTTATCATTATCACGAAGACTGTCACTGTATTCCCTTGGTGTTGAATAAGGCGATCAGAAGCATGAAGACACTAGTGAAACGTTATCACATCCAGCGTTCTTTTCCTTGTTCTCTTATTTGTCTAACAGTCGCATTCATTGATTCAGAAACACAGACAGAAAACAAGGGAAAATATATTTGACTTGCTTTCCCTTTCTTTAGTGTGTTATTTTCCCCTCTAATGTGGTGTTCAGAAGGTTTCATTGAACATTCCGTTTTTGTTTTGGATTATAAGGCTCAATCTGTTATACCTCTTCTTTTAATTGAATATCGATGCACAGCGATAGGAAGGTTTTTTTTATATATTCCCTACAATTTTCCTGTGTGTGTGTGTGTGTGTGTGTGTGTGTGTGTGTGTGTGTGTGTGTGTGTGTGTGTGTGTGTGTGTGTGTGTGTGTGTGTGTGTGTGTGTGTGTGTGTGTGTGTGTGTGTGTGTGTGTGTGTGTGTGTGTGCATACATGGGCGCACTTTTTTATATAAAATAACACATGAAAAAACAATTTCACTTTTATCTCTCTCTTTTATCTTTCTATTCATTGATCCTTACTTAATTTCCTTTTTCCTTTACGTTACCTATCCTTAGCTATATGCGTACATGCGAGGAAGGCCATACAGGGAACGGGGATTTCCTCTTCCTTTACTTTTATTCAGTGCTCTTCCCTGGGGCGTGATATTAAAATGGCTCGTTTGACCAGACACCACGCCACCCTTCGCCCCTCCGGCCACCAGTCGCTCAGGCGTGATTGTGTCTCCCGAAGCAGACACAGAGCGCCATTACAGTGAAGCTTATCGAGAGAGAGAGAGAGAGAGAGAGAGAGAGAGAGAGAGAGAGAGAGAGAGAGAGAGAGAGAGAGAGAGAGAGAGAGAGAGAGAGAATGTCCATAATATTTCAATTGACATCTATACCCTCATAAAACATTCTAGTAAATCATTTTAAGCTAACTATAGGCATTTCTTCAAATTCAGAACGGACAATATCAAAACAATAAAGAAAATAGTTTTGTGTTATCTTCCATTTGTTGCATCTTGGGTTAAATTCTAATATATTGTTTTAGATTATCATTTTTTATTTTCATACTCTAAATCCGTCGAGGGCAGAGCTATTGTCAAGAATCAAGACACCTGCTTCACTCCACGCCACTGGGTTTTAGAATTCTACCTCAGTCTGCTGTCCTTTGATTCACTGGACGTCTGTCACTTGTCTGGTTTTATGAGACTGTCAGTGGATTTTGTTTTCTCCCAGATTAAGAAGAAGAAGAAGAAGAAGAAGAAGAAGAAGAAGAAGAAGAAGAAGAAGAAGAAGAAGAAAAAGACAAGAAAAAGAAGAAGAAGAAGAAGAAGAAAGAAGAAGAAGAAGAAAAAGAAGAAGAAGAAGAAGAAGAAGAGGACAGAGAAGAAAAAGAATAATAATAACAACAACAACATAAATAATAATAACAACAACAACAACAACAACAAGGAGGAGGAGGAAGAGAACAAGAAAAAGAAGAAGAACAACAAAAACAAGAACAAGAACAAAAACAAGAAAAAAAGTAACAACATCAAAAAGACGAAAAACAAACACGAAACAAACACACATTTGTGCAAAAACACTTCATTGCCTTGCTACGTCACAGTCTGCTAACCGCAAAATATTAACACAAAAATCATACAAGCAGAAAAATCTTTCATTTAAGTTTATCGCCGCCTTCCTTCACGCTACGACAATAGGAAAGTATCGATACATTTTTACCAATATTCCTTGAAAAACAAAGCCAGTCACAAAAAAAAAAAAAATCAATGAGAGACAGACAGGTAAAGGAGACAGACACACCAGTAAAAAAGATGATAAAAAAAAAAGAAAATGAAATAGAAAGCATCGAAGAGACACATGAAAAAGATCTAATACTCAAAAAATCAAACATACACATATATAAACGCACGGACACTGCTCGTCGCTGCGATCTCTTCCCCTGCAGTATATTCATTATGGGAGCAACGATATCATTGTAGCATGGCGGTGCAGTGTCAGCCGCTACAGGAACAGGGAGTGGAGGGACAGGGAAGGAGGAAGTGGCACTGAGAGAGAGAGAGAGAGAGAGAGAGAGAGAGAGAGAGAGAGAGAGAGAGAGAGAGAGAGAGAGAGAGAGAGAGAGAGAGAGAGAGAGAGAGAGAGAGAGAGAGAGAGAGAGAGAGAGAGAGAGAGAGAGAGAGAGAGAGAGAGAGAGAGAGAGAGAGAGAGAGAGAGAGAGAGAGAGAGAGAGAGAGGAAAGTTGCGGGAAGAAGAGAAGGAATAAATATATTGAGAAGAGGCCTTGACACACACACACACACACACACACACACACACACACACACACACACACACACACACACACACACACACACACACACACACACACAGAGAGAGAGAGAGAGAGAGAGAGAGAGAGAGAGAGAGAGAGAGAGAGAGAGAGAGAGAGAGAGAGAGAGAGAGAGAGAGAGAGAGAGAGAGAGAGAGAGAGAGAGAGAGAGAGAGAGAGAGAGAGAGAGAGAGAGAGAGAGAGAGAGAGAGGACGAGGCTTTTTTTCTCACCTTTCCATTCACTTCATAAATAACTTCCTGCAGCTCCCCTGATTCAATTTTTCCCTCCCCTGCCTTGCCTTGATTTTTTCCCTACTATTTATTCATCTTTCTCCGTTCCCTTTTCCCATCCTTTTGCTGAAAACCATCTACGTCTCTCTGTGTGTCTGTCTGTCTGTCTGTCTGAATGTTTCTTTGTCTGTCTGTCTATTTAGGTACTTGTTTGTTAGTTTATTTATTATCTCTCTCTCTCTCTCTCTCTCTCTCTCTCTCTCTCTCTCTCTCTTAATATATATCATACACAAATATTAACCTTTTCTTACTCCTGTTTTTATTTCATTATCTTATTCCTTCTTAACCTTTCATCAATTCCCTCCCCATTCTCTCTCTCTCTCTCTCTCTCTCTCTCTCTCTCTCTCTCTCTCTCTCTCTCTCTCTCTCTCTCACTGTTAATGCCCACCGAGGAATGTACGTAGTAACACTTACACTTTACCAGTGACTCCAGTTTTATCATCAACGTCACTCAAAGCAGAACTCTCTCTCTCTCTCTCTCTCTCTCTCTCTCTCTCTCTCTCTCTCTCTCTCTCTCTCTGTGTGTGTGTGTGTGTGTGTGTGTGTGTGTGTGTGTGTGTGTGTGTGTGTGTGTGTGTGTGTGTGTGTGTGTGTGTGTGTGTTTGTTCTTATCGAATAGATCCCGAAAATAATAATAAAAAAAAAACGAAAAATAAACAAAAATATATCAAAGAAAAAATAAGAAAAAATAAAACTAGATGAATACTTAGACAAGAAAAAAAATCAATAAAATGATAAGCAAACGAGAGAGAGAGAGAGAGAGAGAGAGAGAGAGAGAGAGAGAGAGAGAGAGAGAGAGAGAGAGAGAGAGAGAGAGAATGGGATGTAGGACGGGAGATAAATAGGAAGAAGGTCAGGCAAATGAGACGAAAGAGAAGGGGAACGGGACAAACAAATAAGAGAGAAGGACAGACTAACACGGGCCTGAGAAAATACTGAATCTTGGAAGAGAGAGAGAGAGAGAGAGAGAGAGAGAGAGAGAGAGAGAGAGAGAGAGAGAGAGAGAGAGAGAGAGAGAGAGAGAGAGAGAGAGAGAGAGAGAGAGAGAGAGAGAGAGAGAGAGATTATAGTAATTAACACTAGGCATTTAACAGTAACTTATAAATCCGTGAGTGGGAAAAGAAGAAAAGGAGGAGGAGGAGGAGGAGGAGGAGGAGGAGGAGGAGGAGGAGGAGGAGGAGGAGGAGGAGGAGGAAAGTGGAACAAGCAAAGCACGTGGGTGAAAGTGAGATCAATGGGAAACACAAACAAGGAATCGAAATGGTAAAGAAAGGAAGAATGAGAGAGAGAGAGAGAGAGAGAGAGAGAGAGAGAGAGAGAGAGAGAGAGAGAGAGAGAGAGAGAGAGAGAGAGAGAGAGAGAGAGAGAGAGAGAGTGGAAAGAACTAAGTTGATAATATAACTAAATATAAATAAAAAATGGAATTAGCAAAGAAGGAAGAAGAAAATGAAGGCAAGAAGAAGTAAGAGATAACGATAAATAATGCTAAACTAATAAAACAGATAAAAAAAAAAAAAATCTAACCTAACTAATAACATCTTTCCTATACCTCTCTCTCTCTCTCTCTCTCTCTCTCTCTCTCTCTCTCTCTCTGCCCCCGTGTCCGCGATATCACTTTCACTCTGCACATTAACACTGTTGAAATAAGCGTGTAGAAATAAAAGTGTGGGCAAGCAAAGGTAAGACTCAACGAAGGGAGGTAGCATAAAAAATAAGGAAGATGGGAGGGAGTAATGGAGGGAAGGATAATAGAGGAGGCGAGGGAGGTGCAGTGAAAGGGGAGAAAGCTTCAGTTGAAAAAAAAAATACACAGAGGTTAGCAAAGGGATGTTTAAATCAAGATGCTGGTAGGGAGGGATGTAATAGGTGAGTGAGGGGGTGAGGAGTGTGGAGGGAGGGGTGGAGGGAGAGGTGAGGAGTGAAGAAGAAGAGGAAGGTTCGTGGTGGGGTGGGGGAGGGTAGGTGATGGTGAAGGATGGGTTGCAGGACTAGGACAGTGAGTGGTGACAGGAGGAGGATGAAGATAAGGAGAAAGAGGAGGAGAAGGAGGAGGAGGTAGTGGAGGAGGAGGAGGAGGAGGAGGAGGAGGAGGAGGAGGAGGAGGAGGAGGA
>NC_059296.1:14821937-14826937 GCF_017591435.1 Portunus trituberculatus
ACTGGATAAACATATTAAAAACACACCTAACCGTATTACAAACATAGATTTCACCTTTATACATGAGACATCGCATCCAATCCTGTTCTTTTAACTATCCCTCGCGGCTTTACCTGTTTACTGTAGTGGTGAAGTCACTGGATAAACACATTACAGGCACACTTACCGCTACCTGTTGGACACACACACATATCCTGCCTTTAGACTTGATACACCCTTACATTTCCTGCTCTTTTTTTAATCTTCCTTCACGCCTTCATCTATTTACTCACACAGGACACCACGAGTCTCCAGTCACGTAGGTGGACGTGTATTTACTTTTTTTTTACTCTCCTCCCGCTTCCCTCCCTTGCGAGTGTAACGAAAAAAAAAAAAGAAGGAAAAATCAGAGAGAAAGAATAAGAGAGAAAGAAAAGGAAGTCCAAAGCGGAAATTCGTGTGTGAAAAAGCTGAATGTGGCCAAAGGGCTTCGAAAAAAAATTCTTGGGCGTGTTCCTCTTTGGTGGGAGAGGAACGGAAGGGGAGGAATGAAGGGAAAGGACAATAGCATCTTCCTACCTCTTTCTTCCTCCCTCCCTTCCCTCCCCTTCCCTACTCCCCCTCCTCCAGCAGGTGTAATATTAACAGCAGTGGCTTGCAGGTGGACATCCGGTTATCTGGCGAAAAAGGATAACATAAACTCCCTTCCATTGCTCCCCCATCAAACTCTCTCTCTCTCTCTCTCTCTCTCTCTCTCTCTCTCTCTCTCTCTCTCTCTCTAGCCACCCTTGTTCATTTCTACCTCTTCATTTATACACTTCACTACCAAAGAACATGACAACCTTAGCAACCGATCTTCACTTTCTACTCATCCTATACTCAACTCGGCACCTATTTCTCATCTTCCTCACTCTCACACACACTTACACATTCCTCACTTCACCCAGCCAGCCAGCGCACTCACCTACAGCCACACCCTTCACCTAACCTCGCACATCCTTACCCGAACCTCGCACCAACTCAACTCAACTTTCTTCCTTGCTTATTTTCCTTCAAATTCACTAACTACAATGCACCAAGGGGGGGCATAAAAAAAAGAAAAAAAAAGAAAAAAACACGTGAGATGAAGACAGATGGTAAATAGATGCAAATTTCCTGTATTAAAACTAGCTTGCTGTTGAGAGAGAGAGAGAGAGAGAGAGAGAGAGAGAGAGAGAGAGAGAGAGAGAGAGAGAGAGAGAGAGAGAGAGAGAGAGAGAGAGAGAGAGAGAGAGAGAGAGAGAGAGAGAGAGAGAGAGAGAGAGAGAGAGAGAGAGAGAGAGAGAGAGAGAGAGAGAGAGAGAGAGAGAGAGAGAAGTGAGGGAACGATGATGGCAAAAAACAGAATGTGACAAAAAGGAGAGTCTGAAGCAGCATAAACTTAATAAAGTCTTCTCAGACCGACGGCGTAATGTGAGGGGATGGAAAAAAAAGTGAAAAAAATATTGTAAAAGTTTATAATGAGCCGCGTTATCATCTTTCTGGGAGGAGGAGGAGGAGGAGGAGGAGGAGGAGGAGGAGGAGGAGGAGGAGGAGGAGGAGGACAGGAAAGTCTTTCTAGTAGACATTACCAATAAATAGAAGGAGAGAGAGAGAGAGAGAGAGAGAGAGAGAGAGAGAGAGAGAGAGAGAGAGAGAGAGAGAGAGAGAGAGAGAGAGAGAGAGAGAGAGAGAGAGAGAGAGAGAGAGAGAGAGAGAAATAATAAGGTCAAATTGATAAGTTGTGAATTAAAGAGCGGAAGGAAAAGAACGTGGAGAAAATACTTAGCATGTGGGAATGAGGAAGAAAATTGTAAGGACTAAGTGAATAAAAATGAGAACTGCATGAATATTTAGACTATTGACCCTGGACAAACCACCTTCACACACACACACACACACACACACACACACACACACACACACACACACACACACACACACACACACACACACACACACAGCTCCGGGACTTGCAAAGAATAATAATATAGGAAATGATGATGACCGAAGTGAGTTATTTCCTTAATTCCACGAAGATAATCAGGTGTGATTTATGCCCCGCCACCACCACCACTATCAATACCACCACCATCACCACCCTCATCATCACCACTATTACCATTACCATTCACCACAACTTCAACTGCAATCACTATTACTCTCAAAATTTTATGAAATTCAGTAATCACCACCAAAATTAGTGGTATGTAACATCACCACCATCGTATCAATGACCACACATCACCACCACTATCATCACCACCGTCACCACCACTGTAATTCCCTTTCTTAACTACTACTAATATACATACTACCACCACCATCATTATCATAATCATTATCTCCGCTCCACCACCACTGTCACATCATTAGCACCAATTGTAGAAATATTGCACGTGTTGGCCTTAAAAGGTACGTACGTGTCTCATCAACATAAAATAGCATTAAAAAGCTCCCTTCCTCTTATCTTCCTGGAACAGAAATGTGAAGTTAAGAATTAATGGAAGGTTAGTTTACAGGCGCTCACACTCCCTATATACATACTACTAGTGCTATTATCACTGCTACTATAACAACTTCTAAGACAATAGCAACAGCAACTAACTACTACTACTACTACTACTACTACTACTACTACTACTACTACTACTACTACAACTATTACTACTAACAGAACCTACTACTAAAAGAATTTCAACACAACTAAATTACAAATGGGAAAACATGATAAAATTAAGAATCGAGGAAGATTTGGAACATGCGGAAAAATAGAAAGAGGTGGAAGAGGAGGAAGAAGAGGAGTAAGAGGAGGAGGAAGAGGAGGAGAGAAGGAGGAGGAGAAAGAAGAGGAGAAAGAGGAATCACAGACCCACGTGGACGTCAGTAGCTGCTGGGTCCTGCTGGGTGACCGCCATCCCCAAAACTTTATTCAGCCTCCTTGATTGGTCCTCACACTCCATCACCGCCGCGACCTGCAGGGATGGCCGGGCAGCAGGATAGGCACAGACGTCACCTCCCACGGCACAGAACTTGATTTCAGGCTGATAACCACTTCCACCACCTTTACAATATCCACTACCAACATTACCATTAACCATACCAACAACACCACCATCTTCACCACCACCACTACCATCACCATTGCCTGCACTACTCTCGGTAACGACGACAGCAGCTGAGATGGTGGTGATGGGTGGTAGTAAGATTCAAGTAATTAGAAGTAATATGAACATAAGAACATAAGAAAATAAGGGAAGCTGCAAGAAGCCACCAGGCCTACACGTGGCAGTCTCTCTGTTTGAAGCATACCTATCTCTACCTATCGTCCCCATCCATAAATTTGTCTAGTCATCTTTTAAACACTTTACCGACTCAGCACTATTATAAAAACCTGATTACAGGGTCCGTTCTGAGTACGTTTATTAAAGGGTTGTGCATTCCTTATCTATACCTTTAGTTATTTCATGTAATGTTGGGATTCTAGCCAACTGTGATTTCGAGCCAGAGGAAACGAACCCATAAATCAAGGTTCCTTAGATATACTGTCATTAAGTGGATTAATTATTGAAACAGATCCAGTAGTGACAATAACCCTAATAACCCCGTAGGAACCCCAGTGGAAACAGAAGTACCAGACACATAAACAATAGTAACAATGAAAAAAAAAAAAAAAAACGCTAATTAAAAGAAACAATGGAAAAAAAAAACCTCCATCTACTGATAAAACCATCACCACGCACACCACACCACACCACATCACACATCACATCACACTTCCCACCGACATAAACAAGGAATTAAAACCAGTCAAATAATTCCAACACAAGAACAAAGTCACCAGAACCACGTGCCGTAGTTTACGACGAGACCCAAACATCAGAAGCCAGTAGGTTTAATACGGCCACTTCCACTACCCACGTACCTATCCTCTCCACCCAGGCACCGGAGCCAAGTCTGTCTTTGATCCTCTCTCCATTACACCCTACCACTTCCCCTCCACGGCCAGGGCGAAGCGAGGTGACGCTATATGGGGCCCCTCTTCCCTCCTCTCCCGTCCCCTTTAGACGACAATAAGCTTCCTGGAAAAGCCTAAATTGGAAGCCTCGAAAAATGTGTCCGGATGTCCATTGTGAGTCTGGGTGACACGACACGTGTGGGTGGGAGGGAGGGAGAAAGGGAGGAAGGAAGGGAGAGAGAGGAAGGGACGAAAGGAAAGAGGAGAAAAAGGATATGAAAGTAAAGGAGTTTATGCATAAATTTGAGAGAGAGAGAGAGAGAGAGAGAGAGAGAGAGAGAGAGAGAGAGAGAGAGAGAGAGAGAGAGAGAGAGAGAGAGAGAGAGAGAGAGAGAGAGAGAGAGAGAGAGAGTTGACTCATGTGATAAAAATACATACACACCATTCATTTTTGTTTCTTTTCACTACAACACCATCAAGAGTCTCTCCCTCCCACGCAGCGATGCCTGAATTTCTCCTCACTAAAACTTCGGGACTCTCTCTAGCCTCTAACACCTTATAAATGTGACACCTCCAACACCTACACTGCCTGAACACCCTCCTATACGCCCCACCTCTCTCTCTCTCTCTCTCTCTCTCTCTCTCTCTCTCTCTCTCTCTCTCTCTCTCTCTCTCTCTCTGAAAAAATTGGCGAGCACTGACCTTCCTCTCTGTCTTCACTAAGTTTACTCCTAACCCCAGGCCTCTCTATCCAGGAAAGTTGGCGTGCATCCTCTATCTACACAATAGGCCGTTTTTACAATAGCCTCCACTTTGCAAAAGTAGGTGTAGCAGTGTAACGCCCCGGAACATCTCTCTCGGTTCCATGTTGGAGGGAAACTCAATGACCTTTTCCTTTTTAGGATGAAACAAAAACTTAAGGTGTTGGCGAGGTTTGAACGAAGATAAAATGAGCTTCACGTTCCATTATCTGTTTTGCCAAAAATTAAACTTCAAAGCAGCTAAACTCATTTTGGGAGGGTGCAAGCAAGTCAACACGCTCATT
>NC_059296.1:14831937-14866937 GCF_017591435.1 Portunus trituberculatus
AATGTAGGAATAAAAACAACAAGAATAACCCCAGAATCATCCTGAGTAACAAGCAAAAACAAGCCCCAGCAGCGCCTCGTGACAGTGGTGATGGTGGCGGCATAAAATCAGGTCGTCAATAAACAACCTTCTTTCCCTGCGAGGCTGAAATTACCCGCCGCGACGCCCATCCTCACCTCGGGGAGGGGGGAGACTTTAGCCTCAATACTTCACGCTTAAGGAAAAGCTGCTGCCTTGTAATTAGAAGCCCCAGCAAGCGGCCACTGGGGACTCCGCGGGGTCGGAGAAGGCGGGGCTGGGCGGTCTGGAGAGGCGGCGTAAACAGCTGTCAAACGCGCAAGTGGGCCGCGGGCGGGGTCAAAGCGACGTAATGAGCGACTCGGGAAGGGGAGGCCCGGACGCGGCTCGGAACGCCCCTCAGCCACATGATAATAGTGGTTAATCTGGCGCCCCCACGCGACCCTCCCCGGGGCCAGCGGCACCCCAGGCCCGCCCCGCGGCTCGCACCGGGGCAAATAAGGGGGGATAGGTACAGGTTATTTTATGTACTACATACAAATATACGTGACTTTATGGTCGTGAACTTTCTGGTCTCCCTCTCTCTCCTCCCTGCTTTCTCTCTCTCTCTCTCTCTCTCTCTCTCTCTCTCTCTCTCTCTCTCTCTCTCTCTCTCTCTCTCTCATACACACACAACAATAGTAGTGGTAATTCAATTTCTCTCACAGAGTTATAGACATGCCAATATGAAAACAATAAGCCGAGAGATAATGAGAAAACATCAGTTACAAAACATTAACAATGAAATATCTTGATAATTGCATGATGTAATAACGGGTAATAATGTGTTCTGTTTTTCTCCCTGCGATGACGACAGACTGGAGTGAGCGGCGCAGCTTGCGATGTGTCACAATGCATTACAATGACCTCGTTCAAAAATAACCTTGACCGTCACCTCCCCGGAGCAGGTGCGCTTGTTCAATTCGGTGCACTATGTAGGTTAAGAGGCGAGGACCTTGTTTGGATACTGGCCTCTGTGTGGCCTCGATTTCTATGTAATTCTCTGTTATTTTTTCTCCTTGCATCATTCAATTAAGTTTGGTTCTCAGTGCGCCTATCTGTCTGGCTCTATATCTGCCTGTGAGACTGTCTGTCTGTCAGCTCTCTCTCTCTCTCTCTCTCTCTCTCTCTCTCTCTCTCTCTCTCTCTCTCTCTCTCTCTCTCTCTCTCTCTCTCTCTCTCTCTCTCTCTCTCTCTCTCTCTGTAGCATGTCAGCCTTTACCTTAATTAATCACAACATACATAAACCGTCTATCCGTAACTCTATCATTACATGTTCAGGTATCTACTTCCTCACCACGGTACCTCTCCTTCTCTTCCTCCTTCTCTCTCCCTCTCCGATCATCACCTACCCTCCTTCTCACACCTGTCGCTCGTCTCCCATGCCCCTTACCTTACAAATTACCTTTAATCTCTCACGCAAGTCGAAGGCATAACGTAATTAACTTAGGGAACACCTGTGTCTGCCCTCTATCCCTCCCTCTCTTTCTAACTCTCACTCCCTCTCTCTCCTTTCATCCCCTCTCCTTCTCCTCCCCATTATCCCTCCCTCTCCTCGTATTTTCTCTAAAGTACGAACCTCCTCTGTGTTTTCTTGCCTATTTCTCCTTTGTAATTCATTCTCTCCTTCATCTACTCCTATTTCCTGTAATTTCATGCGCTTCTTCGCTTCACTTCTACTTTCCTATTTTTTTTTTTTTTTTTTTTTGCCAACTACTTTTCATTCGTCGTCATTTTTCTTGCATGATTTTTACCTCCGCAACTTTCTCGTCTTTTATCCATTGCCTCCTCCTTCCTCTCACGTTACACTCACTCGTCTTACATCCTTCCCGTCCCTCCAACTCTCTCTCTCTCTCTCTCTCTCTCTCTCTCTCTCTCTCTCTCTCTCTCTCTCTCTCTCTCTCTCTCTCTCTTTCCAGCCGTACGCAACTCCTCTCTTTTCCTCATAAGCGCTCCCTTTCCCTCCCTCCTTTCCTCCCCAGTGCTCCAGTTACCCACATTGTGTCTTCCAAGAGAAAGCGTGGCAAGGAAAGGTTGAAACTCGGAGCTCGTGTTTTAGGGAAGCGGCGGCGAAGGAGGAGGAGGAGGAGGAGGAGGAGGAGGAGGAGGAGGAGGAGGAGGAGGAGGAGGAGGAGGAGGAGGAGGAGGAGGAGGAGGAGGAGGAGGAGGAGGAGGAGGAGGAGGAGGAGGAGGAGGAGGAGGAGGGTGTAAGGTGTGAGAACAATAAGGGTGAGAGAACTTTTATTGAGGAAGAAGCGGAAAGGAAGGGAAGAACATCAAGCAAAAACAAAACGCTGAAATCTGCCGCGAGTAAAATTGTTATATCTATCTCCTCCCGCAGTCTCTCTCTCTCTCTCTCTCTCTCTCTCTCTCTCTCTCTCTCTCTCTGGTTCCTTTCATCACTTTCTTATCACAAACCAATTTTTCAACATTTTATTATCTAGGCAATAGAAAAAAATATTACTTTAACCTTCCTCTTCTCTCGTGCGTCTTGATGGAACTTTGCACCGCCATATTTAGTGTTGTGAAACCATGACAATCGCAATGAAATGGTTAATCTTAAGTAAACAAACGTATTTTCCGTGTATGCAGCGAACTCTTGTCCGAACACACTCTACAATATTGCATTCCCATCTTCCACTTTCCATAAATAACATGCGATCACAATGTAAATAATAACAACAAGAACAATAGCATTCAATATACACTGTCATTCCCACCACCACCACCACCACCACCACCACCACCACCACCATCACCACGACTAACACCACAATACCACATCACCGCCACCGCCACCACCACCACCACCACCTAAACATGCAAGGTGGTCAGGTGTTCGAGGAGGAGGAGGAGGAGAAGGAGGAAAAGGAGAAGGAGAAGGAGAAGGAGAAGGAGAAGGAGAGGAGGAGGAGGAGGAGGAGGGAAGAGTAGTACTGCAAGATAACCCTCCTCCTTCTTCTCCTCTCTTTCTCCTCCTCCTCCTCCTCCTCCTCTCCTCCTCCTCCTCTCCCCTTCCCGTCCCCCTTCCCCTCACTCTCCACCCTCCCTTTCCTTAGAGTGGCACAGCCTAAGGGTTGTGAACTTCCGGGGAGATAGGGAAGGGGAAGGAGAGTAGGAAGGGAAGGTGAGGGGGAAAAAAGGGGGAAGGGAGGAGTGAAGGAGGGTGGGAAGGAGGGATTGGGAAGCTTGCCATCCCGCCTTAGGGGAAAGTTCGAGGAGGAGGAGGAGGAGGAGGAGGAGGAGGAGGAGGAGGAGGAGGAGGAGGAGGAGGAGGAGGAGGAGGAGGAGGAGGGAGAGGTTGCTACGGAAAGGGAGAAGGTTGATCGAGCAAGATATATGAACCTGAGAGAGAGAGAGAGAGAGAGAGAGAGAGAGAGAGAGAGAGAGAGAGAGAGAGAGAGAGAGAGAGAGAGAGAGAGAGAGAGAGAGAGAGAGAGAAAAGGGAAGAATAAAAGTAAAAAATATATATGAAGGAGGAAAAGAAGATAGTATGGAAGTGATGAAGATATGAAGAGAAAAAAAAGGAAAGGAAGAAAATACAGAAAAGAAGAAAAGAAGGAAGAGTGGAGGTAATAAGATAATATAGACAATTTAAGGAAGGAAAAACTGAAAGAAGGAGAGATGGAAGGAAAGAAGGAAGAAAAAATGAAGAGACAAGAGAAAAAAGGAAGGAAAAAGAACGAAGAAAACAAAGAAAGAAGAAAAGGAGAGAGAGGAAGGAAGGAAGGTAGGAAGGTTGGAGGAGGAGAATAATGCAGAAATTAACGAGTGACGAAGAAGGAAATGACCGGAAGACGCAAGGAAGGAAGGAAAAAAGGAAGTAAAGAAGAAAATGCAAAAATAAGTTATGACTGACCAAAAAAGGAACAAAATAAAAGGAAAAAGAGAGAAAAGAAGCAAGACAGGCAAATAGAAAGAAAAAAAGAAGGAAGGAAGGAAGGAAGGACAAGTTATACCCATAAACACCCACGAAAGGAATTGTAAAGAAGAAATATGCAGAAAAATAAGTTATGATTGACCAGGAGAGGAACAAAACAAAAAGGAAAAGAAAGAAAATAGTAAGGAAGGAAGGAAGGAAGGAAGGAAGGAAGGAAGGAAGGAAGGAAGGAAGGAAAGAAGGAAGGAAGGAAGGACGCATCATACCAGAGAACACCCACAGAGAAGGCAGGGCGGAGCAGCAACACAACACAGCTCAGACACCAAACCGTAACTAATGAAGTTTTCCAACACCACAAGAATCTTAACAAGCGGGGATGCAAGAACGAGGCGACGAAAAACTGGATGCAAGCGACAAACCATAAAAGGATAATGATAATGGCGAAGATTATGCAGCACCTACACACACACACACACACACACACACACACACACACACACACACACACACACACACACACACACACACACACACACACACACACACACACACACACATTACTCAAAAAATTTCTTCTCCTTTTTCACAGCTACCACTACCACCACAACCACCACAACCACCACCACCACCACCACCACCACCACCATCATCTATTCTTCCTACCTTTCATCTCTACTTCCACTCATGCAAACCTATCTCTCTCTCTCTCTCTCTCTCTCTCTCTCTCTCTCTCTCTCTCTCTCTCTCTCTCTCTCTCTCTCTCTCTCTCTCTCTGAATAAAAACACAAGGGGAAAATCTTATATCCTTCTCCTTACTGATGTACTACGCGTGTCTTCTTGTGGATTCATCTTAGTGCCTCACCGGCCGTACGTTCGTCGGGTTTTAAATAGTTTAGATCCAGTATATAATATGTAAATGCTGGTATCAACGCTGCATTACTAACATGGGAGGTGGTGACGAGAGAGAGAGAGAGAGAGAGAGAGAGAGAGAGAGAGAGAGAGAGAGAGAGAGAGAGAGAGAGAGAGAGAGAGAGAGAGAGAGAGAGAGAGAGAGAGAGAGAGAGAGAGAGAGAGAGAGAGAGAGAGAGAGAGAGAGAGAGAGAGAGAGAGAGAGGGGGACAGGGGAGGGAGTATATCATGTGTTTGTTTAAGTCATATGCCTTCAAAGAAAGTAAATCTTGTTCAATAGCCTACTTTGAGTGTGTGTTTGTAATTC
Source organism: Portunus trituberculatus (assembly GCF_017591435.1). Classification (NCBI taxonomy): domain Eukaryota; kingdom Metazoa; phylum Arthropoda; class Malacostraca; order Decapoda; family Portunidae; genus Portunus; species Portunus trituberculatus. Next base: position 14,837,091 of record NC_059296.1, read on the forward strand.
ACGGTCGTCATCGTCTGCTGGTCACCCAGCTTAGAGTTCATACACCGATCTTCGAGTAGGACTGTGTGTGTGTGTGTGTGTGTGTGTGTGTGTGTGTGTGTGTGTGTGTGTGTGTGTGTGTGTGTGTGTGTGTGTGTGTGTGTGTGTGTGTGTGTGTGTGTGTGTTTACTTCCCTCTTTCATTTAATTCATATCCACTTGTTTTTTTAATCTCTATCACTTTCTGCAAGGATTTCAAGTTATTGCCTCTCTCTCTCTCTCTCTCTCTCTCTCTCTCTCTCTCTCTCTCTCTCTCTCTCTCTCTCTCTCTAATCCCGTAGGATATACTTCAAACATCATGAAACGGTCTCAATTTAGCTTATGGCTCTTTAGCAATACGTGGTCACAAACATGAATTGCACTAATTACAATCTGTCCTTTTCTTTTCATTTACTGAAAACGATAAGTAAATAAGTAAAAAATAAGTAACACGAGAAGCGGATGAGGAAGTCATCGCATATACGAATAATTGTGAGAATACCGTCTTCTTCAATAATAAAACTTCTTGTTATATAGAAAAAATGCTGCTGTTGGAATCCTTCGCTATGTGTAAATGGTAAAAGAGTGTGATGGAAATTGTAGGATGAAGCGCTATTATCAAGATCACTTTTGATTTATGAGAAAATATTTAATGATACTCTGCTTAAGGGCGCGACCGTGGATATCCCGGGAGCGAGACTGGATGTGACTGATGAACACAGCGCAGAAGGAAGCAGGAATATATGTTTTTGAAAATAGAATAAACACTTTTCTACATAATTTATACGTACACGATTACTATTACTAGTACTTCTACTTTTACTCTTGCTACTGCCTCTGCTGCTTCTGCTGCTACAACAATAACAACATCTAAAGGATGCTGAAAAATTGAGTATTACCACAGCACACTACAACACACTGCATTTCCTTATAGACGACCTGAATAAATCATAAAATATCGATCAAACGCACCAGCAGCAGTAGGAGCAACAACGGCAGCAGCAGCATCAAGGCACCAGTACCAATACAGTGCAGAAAAAGGCACATAATTGAGTTAATTTTAAGTGAAATATGAACAAGAATAAAATTACTCTAAAACAATAAAATAATACAAATAAAAAATGATAAAATTCTACGAAGAAAATTAGAAATTAGTGGATACCTTTGGTAGAGATTTAGCTGAATGTTAAAAAGAGCTTATTCCTAAAATATCTTCATTACCAATTGGGATCATATGAATGGCTTTTATTTACGGTCTCTCTCTCTCTCTCTCTCTCTCTCTCTCTCTCTCTCTCTCTCTCTCTCTCTCTCTCTCTCTGACCACTCCTACAACTCACCCAAACAAACTCATCAGCATGCACCACTAGTCCTTCTATCCGCGCCGTCCTTAGCACCTACTATACCTTCCCTCCTCCACCACCGCCGTCCCTGCGTCCATCCCTCCCTCGCCGCCAAGACAAACGGCCACATTTCACCTTAACGAGAGAACAGTCGACCTCCTCTCCCACACCTGCTCCGTTTCCGGCCAGCCAGATGCCGGGAGACGGTGACCGGAAAGTCTCAAGTGTTATTAAAGATGGGTGGAGCGGCATTCGGGCCATGACGATGCTATGCGGAGGGACAGGGAGGAGTGAGGGAGCCAGAGAGAGGAGACTGGGGGAAGAGTCATGTCTTGAGGGTGACGCTGCTGCTGCTGCTGCTGCTGCTGCTAGGATGTTGGGTAGGGAGGGGAGGGAGAGGAAAGGGCAATGAGAAGGAAGTGGGGAGGGAGTGACAAGAATGTAAGAGTCTTTGGCCTCAGGAAGAACAGAGGACACGGCGAGGTGCTTAAGAAGGAGGAGGAGGGGGAGGAGGAGGAGGAGACAAGCAGGTGCTGATGAGAGATTAGCCATTCCATTGGAGGGAGGGAAGGAGGGAAGCAGGTGGAAGAGCGTGGGATTGGTGAAGGAGGAAGAGAGGCGAAAGTGGAGATATATGAATAGACAGAAGAAAAAATGTTCGAGTTGAGAAAAAGGGGCAAATGGAAGAGGTAAAATATAGAAGAGAAAATAAGAACTCGAAGAGAGATACTGCAAGTACTAGGCACAATGAGTGTCTTATATGGTAGTGGTGGTGGTGGTGATGGTGGCGGGGAATGAGGTGTTGATGTGGAGGGGAGGTGTGAATGGGAAGGCTAGCGGGGAATCAAGAGGGTGATAAGTGCCAGTGGTAATGAGACGCGGTGGTGATAATGTGCTAAGCAGGTGTGTTAGTTCAGCTTCAGTGCCCCTGGATCACACCGCATGAGCTCCTCGGCTTCCACACACACTAATAAAAGAGCAACAAAATAAATTCCTTGACTCTTTCTATTCATTTCTTTTTATTGCATTGCACCTGGACGTGACCAAATTAACAATCCACCTCTCCATGAAGGTTAAGAAAAAAGTTGCAAAGTAAGTCCTTAGGGTTGTAGTTTTATTTTTGTTTTCTTATCATTTTTCCATCACGTGGGAACGAAGCAGGTGATAAAACAGAACAAGACAGAACACGGGGACGCAGCGCACCACACACACACACACACACACCACACATCACGCACCGCACATCGCCACCGCCACAGCCCTGCGCCTCGCGACAAACAACCTCGTAAATTTCAGCCACATTATGAGTTTGACGTCACCTGTTGCTGTGAAGGAGAGTGAGAGGGAGAGGCGCCGTTGCCAAGCACTACAATAACCAACGGATTCTTTTAGTTTATCTCGACATCTCACAACTCAAGAATTTTTTCCTTCTCTTTTTCACTTCTCTTCAGAAATGACACTTCTTATTGATTATATTGACAATTGAAAGAGCTTTAGCAAATTCTACATACTTCTAACAACCACCAACTTTCTCTTTTTTTTCATTTCCAATACCATAATACAATAATCCACAGGCACTATCTATCCTTCTAACCCACAACACAACCACCACACCATACCGTACAGTACTTGCACTACCACATTGTCCCTTTAAAAACAGTATTCCATAGTAACCTACAAGTACGCCCCACCCATTCAATCCCCAGTACTTCCAATTACAAGTCTCCCTCACATCCTCCCCCTCCTCCTCTTCCTCCTTCTCTTCAGGAATAAGCGTACTTCCCTCTCTATCAACTCTCCGACCAGTGGCTGAAAGAAAAAAGAGAGAAAAAAGGAAAAAGCGGTATCCACTGTCTTCTGAATGCAACATAGCTCACCTCCCCCTCTCTCCTCCTCCAGCTTCCCGTCTACACCTCCGTCAGCTGTCATATGCTCCCCTCCCCTTCCTTCCTTATCCCTCCTCCCCCTCCTCCTCCCACACGACCTATAACACCACGCCCCTCATGTCACGCTTACAGACAGACAGACACCGATAGCTCCTTTTAACGTAATTGATACGATTGCACAGGTAGGGTAATGAGAGAGAGAGAGAGAGAGAGAGAGAGAGAGAGAGAGAGAGAGAGAGAGAGAGAGAGAGAGAGAGAGAGAGAGAGAGAGAGAGAGAGAGAGAGAGAGAGAGAGAGTTTAAGATGTTGACTAAGCGACTTTTATTAAGAAAAAAGAGACGAAAGCTGGTATTATTGCAAGTAAATGAAGAGGAAACGAAACATGATAAAGAGGAAGAAAACTAGAAGAAGAAGAGAGAGAGAGAGAGAGAGAGAGAGAGAGAGAGAGAGAGAGAGAGAGAGAGAGAGAGAGAGAGAGAGAGAGAGAGAGAGAGAGAGAGAGAGAGAGAGAGAGAGAGAGAGAGAGCACCCTAGTGAAGGATGAATGAAGGAGGGCAAAGCAAAAAAAAAAAAAAAAAAAAAAAAGAGAAAATAATAAGGCGAAAGGAGACAGATAGAAAAAGAGAGAAAGGAGATAGAGCGAACAAAGGACCGAAGGAAAAAGAATGAGAGAAGGAGAGAGAAAACTGGCGATACAATAAATGATAAGACAAAAGAAGAAAGAAGAAAAATGGCAAATCCCTTTAATGATGCTGGAAGGGAAGACAACAAGAGAGAGAGAGAGAGAGAGAGAGAGAGAGAGAGAGAGAGAGAGAGAGAGAGAGAGAGAGAGAGAGAGAGAGAGAGAGAGAGAGAGAGAGAGAGAGAGAGGATGCAATTGATATGGTAAAAAAAAAAAAAAAAAGAGCTCACGTAGACAGGAAGAGGAAAGAAGTGTGATAAATGAAGGGAAAGGAAGGGAAAAAATACCTCTGTGATTAAGATCGTGAGGAGGAATGCCAGGAATAATGATGATGGAGGCGACTACGATGATAAAATAATGACAAGCAATGAACCCACCACGATTACTCTCTCTCTCTCTCTCTCTCTCTCTCTCTCTCTCTCTCTCTCTCTATCTATCTTATCTTTCAGCATCCAACATCCTCACCTGTTGCAGCATCCGGCTCTCTCTCTCTCTCTCTCTCTCTCTCTCTCTCTCTCTCTCTCTCTCTCTCTCTCTCTCTCTCTTGGCAACATTTATGAGTTAATCTAATGATGCAATTTTAGGTGTGTGTGTGTGTGTGTGTGTGTGTGTGTGTGTGTGTGTGTGTGTGTGTGTGTGTGTGTGTGTGTGTGTGTGTGTGTGTGTGTGTGTGTGTGTGTGTGTGTGTGTGTGTGTGTGTGTGTGTGTGTGTTTTAGTGATGGAGGGCAGATGGACACCATTATCTTCCCCTTCTTATTCTTCCTTGCCTCCTCCTCCTCCTCCTCCTCCTCCTCCTCCTCCCCTCCTCCTTCTCCTCCTCTTCCTCCTCCTCCCATCAAACCTTAATCTAATGACGTAATTATCCATTCTCTTCATCCCTTCCACTCGTCCCCCTATACACAACACCTCGGGGATGAGAGAGAGAGAGAGAGAGAGAGAGAGAGAGAGAGAGAGAGAGAGAGAGAGAGAGAGAGAGAGAGAGAGAGAGAGAGAGAGAGAGAGAGAGAGAGAGAGAGAGAGAGAGACAGAGAGAGACAGAGAGAGAGAGAATAGACTTGCGATACTTATGATGTCAAAGGTGGCTTCACTCACACGTAATCCAACATTTGTTATCAAAAATTGCACTTAACCTGACACTTCTCCCTCGAAGAGTTGCAATTTGGCCTCGGACGTTGTGCCTCGACTACCCCTTGTCTTCCCCACCTCGCCCCATCCCGCCCCGGTACCTAGCGAACGGTAAAACAACGGAAAAACGGAGGAAATGAGGGACGCCTTATCGCACTTAGTCAGGAATTCACGAAAATTAGTAAAGGAAGAGGAGAATTTGGAGTTGTTAGTGAGGAAAGATGTGAGGAGTAGAGGAGTACGAATAGTAGAAAGGGAAGCAGGAGGAGGAGGAGGAGGAGGAGGAGGAGGAGGAGGAGGAGGAGGAGGAGGAGGAGGAGAAGGAGAAGGAGAAGGAGAAGGAGAAGGAGGAGGAGGAGGAGGAGGAGAAGGTTGAGCAGAAAGACGAAATAGATAAAAGAAAACAAGAATGCAAAAGTAGAGGAAACAGATAGAGAGAGAGAGAGAGAGAGAGAGAGAGAGAGAGAGAGAGAGAGAGAGAGAGAGAGTACATGTTCTTCGTATAAATTATGTTTAAATAAAAAAAAAAAAGAGAGAGAGAGAGAGAGAGAGAGAGAGAGAGAGAGAGAGAGAGAGAGAGAGAGAGAGAGAGAGAGAGAGAGAGAGAATAAAGAAAATAAAGTAGAAGACTATACGTAAGTACAACAACATGAAAAAGAACAAAAGAAAAAAAAAAAGAAAAGGAAAGGAGGAGGTGGAGGAGGAGGAGGAGGAGGAGGAGGAAGACGAAGAGGAGATGGAGGGGAGGGGACCGGAAGCCCGTCAGTCGCTGCTAATAAATACGGGCTGCGCTGTCGTCTTAATTACAACAGGCGTCCCCATATTTTAGTGTCGTGTTTTACCAATCGTGTAATCATGGCCTACTGTCTGCTCATTGATTACACTTGATTACGCCTGATTAGGAAGCGGCCCATTGTGAGTGAGGCAGGTCGGTGCTCCGCGGGTCTGGCGAGCGCTACACCTGATCCTTACTTACCTGAGCCCTAATCTCCGTCCCACTTGGGAGATTTGGGCCCTGATTTATGACACCTGCCCTCCCTCACCTCACCTATACTCGTCCCCTTAACCTGGTGTGTCAAGGGCGAGGAGCTGCTTCTGCCTGTGGTAATTATTGTTGTTGTTGTTGTTGTTGTTGTTGTTGTTGTTGTTGTTGAGTTGTTTGATGATTTTTGTACGTTTATTTTTTTGATGGTGAGTGGAATGATGGTCTGGTTTTGAAAATAAATAATGAGTGAGTATTATAGATTTATAGTTTCTCTCTCTCTCTCTCTCTCTCTCTCTCTCTCTCTCTCTCTCTCGTTGCTACAGGACTGGTTCCGTAGCTAGGGGTGCTGTGGGAGTGCTGCCTGCCAACCGGTCCGTGCTCGCTGAGGTGTGTGTACTCGGTCAGCAGCGCCACACGGAACAGAGTAACAAGCGACCGTGTTCCACTTTAAAACGCTCACACGCTCATATATAAAATTCCACTGATGTGCTTTGATTTCTTTTTGCAAGATTAGGTAGTGTACTGGTGCGTTTGATCGTTAATTGCTATTGAGGGTATTTCTATTACGTGTATTTCGTTTTGTTTGGTATCAGTCTTGTTACTGCTAGTTGTTTTAGCATTTAATGGAAATGTGTGAGTGCATTTCTTTGCTTTTCGTAACCATGCCATATTAGTGAGCACGTATGCCAACCAGCTGGCCGCTACTTGTGTTTATACTGAAATGTTTGAGGAAGAAGACTAAGAGACTGTTCCCGAAAATTACTGCCGATGTGTTAGGTAAGAGATTAAAGGTAGGTGTCTAATTATAGTTATACACCGCACGTAAGAGTATCTCTAATATTTACACCGCGAGTTATACGAGTTATATTGTATCTGAAGTGACTGGGGTGGCCCTACCTGTGTTACACCTGAAGGAGTGAAGACCTTACAAAGCCTGATCCATGGAGCGTGTGTCCTATACATCTGACTGTACAGCACCTGCCTTGTACCTGAGCAGACTGTAATGAACACTCGTGGATGCTGCACCGACTGTATGACTCTCGTATCGCACCTGTTCGGATTGTATATGGCAATTTGTGCGTACTTCAGCTGCCTAACGCCGAGTGATGAAGATCAAGGTATAGAGTATAATGGAGTGATTCCCTGATATGCATCCGAGAGTCGCCTAATGGTACTTTGGAGGTTGACGGTCTGAAAGTATGATGCGTGCGTGTTCTCCATCCTCGGACTTGTTAAATTGAGTGTATGATGTACCTTGACCGCATCTTTATTTTTGATCGTCCTGTTTTCTATTCTCTCTCTCTCTCTCTCTCTCTCTCTCTCTCTCTCTCTCTCTCTCTCTCTCTCTCTCTCTCTCTCTCTCTCTCTCTCTCTCTCTCCACCATATTCGTGTTTATTTTTCACACTTCATCATCCGTTATTCTCTTGCTTTATTTTATCTATAATCCTTTTTTTCGCTTTTTCTCTTCGTAGTGCTGCCTTTTCATCTCATTTACTGTTGCCTCTTTCTTTTCAGTCATACCTTTTCCTTTTCTAACACAATCTTTTCAGTAATTTCACCAGGTTTTTGTCACGTTTATTTGGTGTATGTGTGTGGTGGTGGTGGTGATGGTGATGGTGGTAGTGGTGGTGGTGGTAGTGGTGGTGGTCGTGCTGCACCTGCCGGGAGAGAGGGTCAGCTGTGTACAGATCTCAGGGCGAGGCGATGCCCCTGAGGGATAAGTCCATCCGGCAATTATGCTGAGTGGGAGAAGCCGGCCAGGGGCGAGGAGGAGGTAGAGGAGGAGGAAGAGCAGGAGGAGGTGGAGCAACAGCAAAAAAAAGGAGTACGTGGACGTTAAATAAAGAAAAACGAAAAGATAAGAAAGAAATGAATAAAAAGAGAAAGATAAGAGATGAGAAAGGCAGAAAATAATCAGTAACAATAATAGATAAGCACACAAAATATCTTATAAAAAACAAGAAAAGTAAACGGCAAATTAGGAAATCTAAAAAAAAAACAAAAAAAACAATGAAACAATGCAACCAAACAATAAACTTAAAAATAACAAAAAGAAAAAAATCAACAAAAATAACATGCATACAACATATCATTCAGAACGGGGGAAGAAAAACTGACAGGATGATGTGACAGAAAATGGAGTTGGGCAAATACGTACGGAGCAAACAAGGAATAAAGAAAAAAAATGGGAAGCAGAAAGGTGGCTCTGCAGAGTCACGTACGAGTGGTTACTGGGAACACGCTGTGACCTCTGGCGCGTCTTACAGCTTTATGGAGTTATCACACTTCCCTCCTCTCTGTTTGTTTGTCTGACTGTTTCCTAATGTATCTATTAAACAATGTATTTTTCAATGTCTCTGTCCTTTAATCCTTGTATCTATCTATCTACTTATCTATCAAACTCGCTTTCTTTTTTTTATTTTTCCTTTTCATTAATGGCGAAGAAATGTGATTATTTAACATTACTATAAGGTAGCGTAATACAGATTTCTCTCTCTCTCTCTCTCTCTCTCTCTCTCTCTCTCTCTCTCTCTCTCTCTCTCTCTCTCTCTCTCTCTCTATATATATATATATATATATATATATATATATATATATATATATATATATATATATATATATATATATATATATATATATATATATATATATATCAAATAGCTAGGATATGACTTGAAAAAAATAAAAGGAAAGTTTTCTTGTCAATTGTTGTCATTCATATTATCATTACTATCATTATCATTCTCTTCAAGACATTTTTACAATGACTTAATTAGCATACATATTGCATAAATTTATATAAACATATACATGCAATAAGAACAAGTAAACAATTAAAAATAACAAGATTCATAAACCTAAAAATTACGTATAGATGTCCTTCGTATATTTATTAATTGTTTTTTTCTTTTTCTACGCAGATAAGGAGATGTAAGATGAGGTAGCAGTAATATTATTATTATTATTATTATTATTAGTAGTAGTAGTAGTAGTAGTAGTAGTAGTAGTAGTAGTAGCAGCAGCAGCAGCAGTAGCAGTAGCAGTAGTAGTAGTAGTAGTAGTAGTAGTAGTAGCAGTAGCAGTAGCAGTAGCAGTAGTAGTAGTAGCAGTAGTAGTAGTAGCAGTAGCAGAAGTAGTAGTAGCAGAAGTAGTGACAGCCTGCACCATCATCAATAAAAAAAAAATGAAAAAAAAATCATTCCATACACACACGCAAATGAACGCTCCCACTTCCTACACCCACACGAAAACAACACGGCACCAAAAGAAAGAGAGAAAGAAAAATGAAGAAAAAGAGCGAAGAAAAAAATAGAGAGAGAAAGAGACAGAGACAGAAAAAAAAAAATCACACCATCTCCTGCCCACATTTCACAGAGCAACAAAACCAATCAGAAATTCTCCATCCGAGCGTCCTGCCCTGCCTTGCCTTGCCTTGCCTTGCCTTGCTTTGTTTTGCCGCCCGCCTGCATCACTCGCCGGCAGTTTACCCGGGGCCTCCGCAGCCAGTTCTCATCATGCAGCTCCGCCCAGCCCAACACCCACTACAAGGCGGTTGTGGGCGGCGCCGGGTACACTGCTCGTAGCGTGGGAACCGGGTGGACGGGCGTGTGGGTGAAGAGGAGGGATGTGAGCTGGTGGAAGGGAGGGTGGGTGACCTGCACATCGCTTACTACAGAACCAGGAGTGGGGGAAAGAAGAGCAGAGGGCTTCGTCATGGTTTGCTTAAGGCTGTTGCTTGCTTGTTTGGTTTGCTGGTTTGTTGTTTACTTGGTTTGTTTTGATTGTTGTTGTTGTTGTTGTTGTTGTTGTTGTTGTTGTTGTTGTTGTTGTTAATGTAGTTTCTGTTGTTGTTATTGTTTTAGTGGTGCAGGTTACTCTTTTCTCTCTCTCTCTCTCTCTCTCTCTCTCTCTCTCTCTCTCTCTCTCTCTCTCTCTCTCTCTCTCTCTCTCTCTCTCACACACACACACACACACACACACACACACACACACACACACACACACACACACACACACACACACACACACACACACCTCTGAAACAACGAAAATTAAGAAAAAATATAAAGCGAAAATAAATAGAAAAGATGTTCAAATAAAACAGAAAAAGTATAAATTCTACCTCAATGAAACCCTAGAAATGATAAAGAGAGAGAGAGAGAGAGAGAGAGAGAGAGAGAGAGAGAGAGAGAGAGAGAGAGAGAGAGAGAGTGTACCACCTGACTAAAAAAAAAAGTGAATAAAGAAGAGGAGTGAGGATGACCAGGTAAGGATGCAAAGATGGGGGAAGAGGAGGCGTGGCAAGTAGTAGTGTCGTGGTGATGTAGAGGTGCAAATGAGGTGAGAGAGGAGGAGGAGGAGGAGGAGGAGGAGGAGGAGGAGGAGGAGGAGGAGGAGGAGGAGGAGGAGAGGAGGAGGAGGAGGAGGAGGAAAGAAGAGAGAGAGGAGAAAGGAATAAGAGTTGGGCCTGGGGTGAGAGGTGTGCTGGGAGGGAGAGGAACAAGGAGAGAGAATAGAGAAGGTGGTGATGAGGAGGAAGGGTGGTGGGCAGGTCACGACGGAGGTGAGGGAGGTGCGGCAGGTAACACTCAAAAGATGAACAGGTAAATGAGAAAGAGTAATGAGTCTCATAAAACTTGGACGAGCCTCATACAATAAAAAGAGTGAGAAAAAGAGATTGTTGCGTCACCCTGAGAGCGAGAGAGAGAGAGAGAGAGAGAGAGAGAGAGAGAGAGAGAGAGAGAGAGAGAGAGAGAGATGCAACGAGGAGGAAAATGTTAGTGAGGCAAAGAGGAGGGGAGGGAGGAAGAGGGCAGGGGTAGTGGAGGTGGAGGAGCAGGGCAGGCAGTCGTAACCTTCCTCATAATTCGCATCATCATCACCAATGCTAATACGCCCCCGGTCTGAGCCACTTACGCAGGACACGAGATGCTATCACAGGAAGTATACTCCAGAGAGGGTCAGGCCGCTCTTACCACGCCAACCAAAGAGGAGGAGGAGAAGTAGGAGGAGGGATGAAAAGAAGGGGCTAGAAGAAGGAAGAACATGGTGCATCTAATTCTCTCTCTCTCTCTCTCTCTCTCTCTCTCTCTCTCTCTCTCTCTCTCTCTCTCTCTCTCTCTCTCTCTGTATTTCATAAAGTGATAGCTATTCTTGTCTTTTCTTCTTTCTACTAGACATCTTACCAACTTTTTGTCAATTCCATCTCATAATCTTCATTGTCGAAGTTCCAAAACAAGGCAATATAGGTACGCAATCTCTCTCTCTCTCTCTCTCTCTCTCTCTCTCTCTCTCTCTCTCTCTCTCTCTCTCTCTCTCTCTCTCTCTCCTGTCAGCTGGAATCCTTATCAACTTCTCCTTCTGTGCATCAAGTGGTGACCCTCGCCCACCACGCCCCTGCTGCCTCTCGTTACTCTCTACCTAGCACACCTTCCTCCCTTCCGCCGCCTCTATCAACCTCCCTGGACCTGTCTCTTATCGGGCTTCATCCTGCATTAACGGATATATTTAAGGATCTCTCTCTCTCTCTCTCTCTCTCTCTCTCTCTCTCTCTCTCTCTCTCTCTCTCTCTCTCTCTCTGTGTGTGTGTGTGTGTGTGTGTGTGTGTGTGTGTGTGTGTGTGTGTGTGTGTGTGTGTGTGTGTGTGTGTGTGTGTGTGTGTGTGTGTGTGTGTGTGTGTGTGTGTGTGTGTGTGTGTGTGTGTGTGCCATTGATTTAAGCCTTGTTAATTCGCGGGCCTGTCAATTACACGCACTGTTAAATTCAGGACCCAATTAATTCCACGCTGGGTTAATTTTTAGCTTCTATGAGCTTGTTTCTGATCATTATGGACTCCATCGATGCAGTTCTTTTGTCGATGCGTTATGCTGATAGCTTGTTAGTTACGCGTATTTATATCTAGTTGTTCATTGCGTAGGTGCATCATATTTAGCAGTTAATATGAAGGATGCATGTGTGTGTGTGTGTGTGTGTGTGTGTGTGTGTGTGTGTGTGTGTGTGTGTGTGTGTGTGTGTGTGTGTGTGTGTGTGTGTGTGTGTGTGTGTGTGTGTGTGTGTGTGTGTGTGTGTGTGTGTGCTTCCATAATGAAATCAGACACAAACACATCAATAACGAAAAACAACACAAAAAATACATTATTTCCCACTTGCAGGTAATCACACAAACTCTAAGAATTAACCTAAACTTGAAAAAAACAACTACCACTTTACCTTTTTCCTTCTCTCTCAGGGAAAGGAAATGGATAATTATTTTACGCTCATTTCACCTAACCGGGTGGCAAAATATATGTAGATTAACACTGAAGCTCATTGTAGGAAGCATAGAGGAAGCTGCGGCTGAGCTAAGTGAGTACTGGAAGCAAGAAAGTGAAGAAAGGCAAGGTGGAGAAGGGGATGGGGCGGATTGGGGTGGAGAGGTGTAAAGGAAATGGCGGGAATGAGAGGAGACAGGGAATGAGTGGAGGTGTTCATAATAATTAAAAGCGAAGTTGTTGAGAGAGAGAGAGAGAGAGAGAGAGAGAGAGAGAGAGAGAGAGAGAGAGAGAGAGAGAGAGAGAGAGAGAGAGAGAGAGAGAGAGAGAGAGAGAGAGAGAGAGAGAGAGAGAGAGAGAGAGAGAGAGAGAGAGAGAGAGAGAGAGAGAGAGAGAGAGAGAGAGAGAGAGAGAGAGAGAGAGAGAGGGGTGCATTGACACAAATACATACAACCATCGTTACCTACGCTGTACTTTCTAATTCTACTTCAAAACATTTACCTTTGAAACAACTTCTAAGGAAATAAAGTCTAATCTTCTCTCGTACACTGTATCTCACAGATATCCTTCCTTGAACTTGACAAATACGAACTTTTGAGGAAGTAAAGGAAAAAAATCATTAACTGACATCTGACATCGGAACCGTTTGATAAATTCATCCGGTGTTTTCCTCGTAGTAATGCCTTAAACGTATGCAAGCTGCTCCTCCACGTCTCCCTTTTCATCCCATGAACTGCACACTACACAGACAGATCCCACAGGTGTATTGGCAGACGCACCCTCAGGTCAGTAAGCACGGTGCACTTCAGTAGTTCAGTCAAAAGAGGGGGATTTGTCTTATAAATGTATTTCTCTTTGAAGGCTCAAGTATATTTTTGGATGGAAATGGTATGGTACTCGAATGAAGCTAGATAAATAATTAAACATATAGTATTGTTCTAAAAAGAAAATGAAAAAAAGACTGCATTATTCTCCTCAGTCTATTACACGTATGCATTGTGGTAGTTCCAAGCAGAGTAGCCTTTCTCACTCACATTCGCAACCTCTGTGTTTGGTGTACAGTACACTGTGCCTCAATATCAATCACAAGTTGTCTGATATTCTGACAATCTCACAGAGCCTAACAATTCCTAGATTTTTGACAATCATAGTATCTGAGAGTGAGAGCAGAACCCTAACCAACCTAGGTACAAGTGTGGCATAGTGAACGAATATTGAACACCACTGTGCCTTTCTTGTTATTTCTTAGTTTCGAGCTCACAAAAATAAACTCAATTAACCCAACCCATTCACTACTACCAACCACTTATAAACTTCATACAGTCACCTTTCGTTCGTCAGGTACAGATATATAGGATGATAATGCTGCATGAATAATTATACGATTTCTAACTTCATTACAAAATTAAAACTTCAAAAACATAATGAAATGATCAAGTTATATTTAGAATAAGATTTAACAGTGACCTTGGCTGTGGAGGAAGTTAATTGACTATTCATTCTCACATATCTCTCTTAGTGTTTCTTTTCTTGCAGTCTCTATACAATCATTTCTACCATTACTGTTCATCTTAAGCTGGTGTACATGCATGCCCGCCCAACTACTCACCCCCTCATTCGCCTCATCTCTCAGGATCATCTAGACTGCGCCATTGTCCAGTCTTCTATTGTCGGACCTAACCACTGCCTTCCTTTAGCGGAGAGCTTCGGAATATTACAATCACAGTTGCCTTCACTGATTCCTGCAACTTACTTTTACTTGTTCAATAAAAGGCAGCACTAGGCAGCCTCGTGAGATGAATCGACCTATATATCTCTGGGTTCCCTCTCGTCCCTCTGTGAATGGTGTGTGGCGTGAAATTTCTCTTTGCGAACTCTCCAAACCTTGTAACTCTTATTGTGCTAAGGAGATATTACTATGCAATATCTTCCACGGCCACTTTCACGCCACTCACGCTCAAATTTCGGAGCCACGCACGACTGTCAGGTTTTATTGAGCTCCTTCCTACCATGCCGGGAATCGAGATTTTGAAGTCTCATAAGAGTTCGAGGGCTATTAAAGCAAAAATTTGGATACAAAACTCATGAGATTCTTCAATGGAAAAATACATCATGTGGAAGTAACGTCTTGAGATTTATAGCAATCCTCACCAAGGCACACGTCACTCAAAACTTTGGAGATTATGGGAAATTGAAATCTGATGTGGAAGTTTGTAGTCCACTGCTCAGTACACGGTAAGTGAAACAATACTTCTTTTATCGACCTCTATATAAAACGTAAATGTTATTTCATATAAAATTCTTGCTTGTTTTTGATAATGTACATGTAATACCTAGTTGATAATTGTAATAACATAACAGAAGAACAAGAACAACAAAAGAAGAAAAAAAAACATTTCGTATAACACAATGATGGACAAATCAAACCAAAAACACAAAAATGACACTATTAAAAGAACAATTACCACCCCCTCCCAAAATAACAACAAATAAACACACATAAAAAGAAAAACGACAAAAGCAGTAACATCAAAAAACAAATACACGAATGAACAGTAGCCTGCAGAAACACCGACCTCAAAACCTCCTTTCCTGGCAGCATCACAAACAAGAGCCAGGTGAGGAAAACAGGAAAGGTGTGATCAGTGACCATCGCCAGAGAGGCAAAACCCTTCGCAGCGATAAGCCCTCAGCAGGCCAGCCCAGCGTGAGGCCAGCCAGACAATCCAAGGGCCCCGCTGCCACCCTCCCTCCGCGAACACCCTCAACTTAACACCTCCAGAATCAAGGGAGGAATGATAAAAAAGGGATAATTGGACTTGAGAACAAGATGTGGTGGTGGTAGTGGTGGTGGTGGTGGTGGTGAGGTGTGAGTGTGTGTGTGTGTGTGTGTGTGTGTGTGTGTGTGTGTGTGTGTGTGTGTGTGTGTGTGTGTGTGTGTGTGTGTGTGTGTGTGTGTGTGTGTGTGTAGCTTTCTGAGCACCTTATGTATAAGTAAGGATAAACTTTCTCTCTCTCTCTCTCTCTCTCTCTCTCTCTCTCTCTCTCTCTCTCTCTCTCTCTCACACACACACACACACACACACACACACACACACATACACACACACACACACACACACACACACACACACACACACACACACACACACACACACACACACACACACACACACACACACACACACACACACACACACACACACACACACACACACACACACACACACACACACACACACACACACAGCCTGATTGTATTCCTCCTCCTCCTCCTCCTCCTCCTCCTCCTCCTCCTCCTCCACACCCATTTACACGCCTCTAAAAGCTCTCCATTATGCCATAAATGGGCACGACACGAACTGATTTGGGAAAGAAAATCTTCACATCTTACTCGCTCTTCTGACCCAAAGAATGAGGGTCAGTTTTCCTCGTATCCCTCCCTCTTTTTCTACTCTCCTTTTCCTCCTTCCCTTTTCTCCTCTAATACCTGCCCTACACCTAACCCTTCCCTCTTTTTTTTCTCCTTCACCTCTAATACAATAACGTTAAGTAGGACAGGGCATATACATATTTTTCTTGTTGTCTTCAATGAATTTTTCGCTACATACGCCAGACGACCAAAACAAAAAATAATAAACTCGTTACCAAATGATGAGAAAAAAAAAAACTTGTTCTTTTCTACTGTACTTTACTGGGGATGGTTTCTCTAAGTGTTCCAAGACGAGCGTGAGAAAATGATAAAAATAAAATAGAAAGACGAGCATATATATATATATATAAAAAACAAGTACTCTTATTCATTACTCACAGTCTATACTATATTGCGTAAGATAAGACTTCCTGGCTTTAGTTTGATTTTATCCTGTATGCCACCACAGAATTGCATTATCACCATAGGATTTCAAATAACCACCGTCAGCTCTCAACAACTGCAATTGATCCTTTTCTTTTTTTCACTCTATTCTGGTTATTCTCTTTTCATTACGGTTAAAAGTGATTTAAAGTATCGATTAATTTAAAGCAAGTATGGACACCACCTACTCCGTCACGGCGCGGCATGATACACTTTGCAACACACACACACAAAGTTTGCAATGATGCGTAACTGGAAAGAAAGAATATATGCAATGAGAGAGAGAGAGAGAGAGAGAGAGAGAGAGAGAGAGAGAGAGAGAGAGAGAGAGAGAGAGAGAGAGAGAGAGAGAGAGAGAGAGAGAGAGAGAGAGAGAGAGAGAGAGAGAGACTGGCTAAGTGTGAGATAATGCCCCATTCCCCATGCAGGTTGCGGTCCCACACACATGCAGACATACATCTTGTAGTCTTCGCCGTGCTTGCCTGAGTGCACATTAGGACCCGAGGGGCTCAGGAGGAGGAGGAGGAGGAGGAGGAGGAGGAGGAGGAGGAGGAGGAGGAGGAGGAGGAGGAGGAGGAGGAGGAGGAGGAGGAGGAGGAGGAGGAGGAGATGGTAGTCTTGGGAAGGAAGATAAGTCCCAGAGAGAGAGAGAGAGAGAGAATATGCTTCTAGCTAGTATGTGATTAGTGATTACTAACTGTTCTCATGTGTTGTTTTCGTTACTGGTGCTCCGATAATCTCTCTCTCTCTCTCTCTCTCTCTCTCTCTCTCTCTCTCTCTAAGTGTAAGGTTTATAGCCAATCAGTGCCCAACGGTGGCCTGCTGAGCAAAGGGTTGAGGTGGACCTACTGACGCGGGTGTGTGTGTGTGTGTGTGTGTGTGTGTGTGTGTGTGTGTGTGTGTGTGTGTGTGTGTGTGTGTGTGTGTGTGTGTGTGTGTGTGTGTGTGAGAGAGAGAGAGAGAGAGAGAGAGAGAGAGAGAGACACACACACACACACACACACACACACACACACACACACACACACACACACACACACACACAGACAAGACCCCATCATGCGAAGGTCAACAACATTACGTAGTTAGATATCAGAGGACATGCTCAGCCTCGTAAGCTGCAAGGGACAGGGCGGGGGACGCGTCTAATGAACGGCTTCCCGGGGGCACGGCGGCGGGGGGCGGGTCTCCCAAATGGCTGGCTCGGGCTCGTCACCACGCTGAAACGACCATCAAACGACCTGCTCATCTCTCAGGGGACGACGAGGCGAGCGACCTTCGGGGTTCATCACATCGTTGAGGCGACTCCCAAATCACTTTGTGGGTTTTAATGCAAAGAGGCAAGGAGGAAAAAAAAGATCGGCTGGACTGTTTATATTGGAAGTGTGTGTGTGTGTGTGTGTGTGTGTGTGTGTGTGTGTGTGTGTGTGTGTGTGTGTGTGTGTGTGTGTGTGTGTGTGTGTGTGTGTGTGTGTGTGTGTGTGTGAGAGAGAGAGAGAGAGAGAGAGAGAGAGAGAGAGAGAGAGAGAGAGCGCTTATTCATAACTAATATTCTTCAGACGATATCAAATGTTTTATTGCCCAACATCCAATAAAAAATAACGAGCAGCGCCTATCATATACATAGACACGAAATTAAATGAATAACTGATTAATATATGTAAAACATCCTAATGATACACTATTGATTGACACAAAATGACTGTCTCACATGATTTAAAAGGACAAAAGATCAAAGGACAAAATGCTAGAAAGTAATGCGTCTACATGTGGCAATCCCAATAAACATCTTGTATTTCTTCTCCATATTTTTTTTGCTATTTTCACCTCAAGTCCTCTTCTGATCTAGCTAACTTCATGTCTCTCCTCGCTGCACAAAACTTTCTACTTATTTTATCTCTATTCTGTCCACGTCTCTAATGCAAGAATTAACGAATATTCTCAATCATTTTTTTTTTCTTCTAATAAACTCTGGAATTTCTTGCTTACTTCTGTATTTCCTCCTTCCTATGACTTGAACTCTTTCAAAAGGAATGTTTTAAGATATTTATCTTTTAATGTTCAATGATAATTTCTCAGCTCCACTTTTACTTTACATCTCTCACACAAAAGCAAATCTAAAAACCTTTAACCTCCAATGATATTTGACTGACACTTCTCCATTTGAAGACCATGAACAAAAAATCATCTACTATTATTACATGTAGGAAGGACATTAATAGGAATCAGACAACCTTTACACGAAATTCTGTCAGGTGTCAGGGTGAGAAGGAAGGAAGTACACGTCAGTCATCTTATACTCATTTCTGTCTCATTCCTCGTCACCTCCCTCTCTCACAAAGTTGTGCTCGAGGCAGTCAGCACATCCGCCTCATCTCATTATGAACGCAAATTATCACTCAAGCCTGACTAATACGGCGACATCGAAAAACATAAACAAGATACGTCATCCTTCCTCTCTCTCGGAGTGTCGCAATTTGTAAGCGTGTAACTTATCTTAGAGAGAGAGAGAGAGAGAGAGAGAGAGAGAGAGAGAGAGAGAGAGAGAGAGAGAGAGAGAGAGAGAGAGAGAGAGAGAGAGAGAGAGAGAGACATGTGACCCCTTTTTCCTTCTTCGCCTCCACTTCCTTCCCTGAACATTGTAGGTGCGATCTTGATTAGGTCCGCCTTTAATTGGGGTCACGTGAAATAAAACTGAGGTGTCTGGGGAGCGCAGGACGGGTCGAGCCAGCGCCGTCAGGGTAAGTGAAACGCAGACGTGAGTGGCATGGCTAGGGCGGCGCTTCCAGCCAGGCGAGCCAATCAGACGGAGAAAGCTCAATTTTGCTCACGTGCAGCTGCAAGGAGAGTGAAGACAAATAAGACATATGAGCGGAGATATGCTTTGTGCAGTGATGCAATCTTGCTTGAGGTTGTGTAACGGAGAAAGAGAAGAAGGAGTAGGAGTAGGAGTAGGAGGTGGAGTTGCGAGAAGCGTGCATGCAAGTGTGTGTATGTATGATGGCACTATGTAAGTGTGTGCGTGTAGTGAAGTGTGTGCGCACCATTTTGTGTTGTGTAATGTATTGCTAGCGAAGAAAGGGTGTGTGTGGGTGTTAAATGGTGTCCGGTGGTGCGCTGGGGTGTTTGGATGATGTGCGGCTTGATTTACTGTACATGGCGAGCACTGGGGTTGATATGCTGCAGGGAGGAAAGGTACAATGCAGGGAGATGAAGCGCTGCGTAGTGTGCTAAAGATACGGGTCATGGTGTGGCATGTTCAGTAGAGAGCAGCCTGGCAGGGTGTGGCGGGCGAGATGTACTGCTGGAGGGCCACAAGCACACACAAGCAGCCACAGGCAACAGCTCAAGGCAAGACCAGACTAGACAACTGTACACTTCATCTCACGTCTTAGCTACGAATAATTGAATGAGAGAGAGAGAGAGAGAGAGAGAGAGAGAGAGAGAGAGAGAGAGAGAGAGAGAGAGAGAGAGAGAGAGAGAGAGAGAGAGAGAGAGAGAGAGAGAGAGAGAGAGAGAGAGAGAGAGAGAGAGAGAGAGAGAGAGAGAGAGAGAGAGAGAGAGAGAGAATATCAAAATCATCTCAATTCTTCCATCTTACCATCATCACTACCCCGTTCCCCTTCCCTCTACCCATCACCTCTCTCTCTCTCTCTCTCCAGACATACTCATCCCACGCTACTCAGAACAGGTTACCATCCTTCACCTCGGAAACAAACACCTCGTTAACACCTGGGCAGCCACCTTGCCTCACTGCTCACCTGCCTACCCTTCCCAGCCCTGCTTCGCGTCAACCACCAATCTATGCTAAACACCTGATTGAGATGACTTGCACCTGGCCATGACTCACCTGCACTCTACTACCTTCAATGAACTTACCTGTCTTGAAGTAGTGTTTTCATCTGATATAGTGTTTTTATACATCTCTCTCTCTCTCTCTCTCTCTCTGCTATGTCGTACCTCCCACGGTCAGAGAATAATGACGGCGAGGTGAAAGATGAGAGAACTGGATGAGAGAAGAGGACAGAGAAAACTTAGCAAATCAAACCGATACCTAAATAAGGGGAGAGAGAGAGAGAGAGAGAGAGAGAGAGAGAGAGAGAGAGAGAGAGAGAGAGAGAGAGAGAGAGAGAGAGAGAGAGAGAGAGAGAAAATATCAAAATCATCTCAAGTAGTGTGGGAGAAGATATAACAAGGCGGAGGAGAGAAAACTTTATGGCTTCATTAATATTGCACTCATGAACTTGACGCCTCAAAAAAAAAGAGAGAGAAAAAATAAGAGAAGAGAAAAATCACTCACTCTCTCACCTCACGTAGGCAGCCTTTCCTCCTCCTCTTCCTCCTTCTCCTCCTCCTCCTCCTCCTCCTCCTCCTCCTCTCCTCCTCCTCCTCCTCCTCCTTCCTCCTCCTCCTCCTCCTCCTCCTCCTGGTGTTAATCTGGGCACCTAAAAAATGCCTCTTTTATATCCGGGCCGCGACTCACCCTAGACACCAAGCTAATGCTAAAATGTTGCTTCCCTCCCTCCCTTTCCCTCCTTATGCGTTCACCACTTCCTTGAATCTCCCTTTCCTTGAACCACCTATCCTGACTTCCTTGCAAATCCCTCACCTTAGCTCTTTTGCACCTCATAATTGACCTGGTTATGTTGGGTAGATTTAGATAAGGTAAGGTAAGATAAGGTAAGGTAAGGTCAGGTTAGATTAAGTTAGGTTAGGTTAGATTAGATAAGGCACGATAAGTAAGGTAAGGATATTTAGGTTAAGTTAGGTTAAGTTAGATGAGAAAAGAAAAATAAAGATAAACAGGAAAAGATAACGGAAGGGAAAGAAAAGAAGTGAAAGGAGAAAGGGAAGGTAAAAGGAAAAAGATATGAAGTAAGTGAAGCTACGATAAGGTTATGCTGTGTTCAATAATGTAATGCTATTTAAGGTTACGTAAGATTAAGGTTAGGTAAGTTACGAAAGATTACAGAAGTTTAAGTAAGATAAGATAATGTACAATATTATAGATATACTTATGGCAGGTAAGATTCCAGTTAGATTAATACAGGTATGATTAGCGAAAATAAAATTACATACAATAAGAGTTAAAGTTACCTTACATGTACTAAAGTTAGCTAAGATCAAGTTATTCCTCATACTATAGAGAAAAATATATAACATAACTCAAAGGTCGTGCTTCACAAACTCACAGGGCACGGCAGGTCAGACTTCTGGGGCACCAAAGGAGACAAGTGAAGGAGTGGGGCCATTACAGCCACCCCACCACCTCTCCCAGGCCTCCCACACTCCTGTATACCCCGTCTTCCCACCCCAGGGCATCTGTATCCAACATACACGCCGCCCTCCCCTCATCCCTGTGCCTTCAACTCACACCTGCCCACCTGCTGCTCCCTATCTTAATGAGAGAGAGAGAGAGAGAGAGAGAGAGAGAGAGAGAGAGAGAGAGAGAGAGAGAGAGAGAGAGAGAGAGAGAGAGAGAGAGAGAGAGAGAGAGAGAGAGAGAGACAGACACAAAGACGCAAAGACACAAAGACACACAGACAAACAAGAAAAATAAAATAACAAATCACAATCTTGCCTTTAAAATTAAATGAAAATAATAAGCAAAACATGAGTAAAGAAAGTATACTATAAAGCAAATTATTATGCGTCAGGAGTGAATTTATATCAGAGTGAGAAATTGAAGTGCGTTGCCGGAGGTCTACCTTTTCCAATTAACCTGGCCAGAAGAGGATACCTGGCTGTGATTACGGCTGCTACACACTTGTGCCTCCTCCTCCTCCTCCTTCTCCTCCTCCTTTTATTTTTTACCTCCTCCCTCCCTCCCTCCCTCCCTCCTCATCTGTGTTACTTCTCACACTCTCCATGCCTTCTGTCCTCCTCCTCCGCCTTCGCCACCTCCTCCTCCTCCTCCTCCATCTCCTCTTCTTCCTCCTCCCCCCAAGCAATTTACACTTAACCGTACCCTCCTTCTCCTCTTCCCCCTTCTCCCATCCCCACTCCTCCTCCTCCTCCTCCTACTCTTCTTCTTCTTCTTCTTCTTCTTCTTCTTCTTCTTCTTCTTCTTCTTCTTCTTCTTCTTCTTCTTCTTCTTCTTCTTCTTCCTCCTCCTCCTCCTCCTCCTCCTCCTCCTCCTCCTCCTCCTCCTCCTCCTCCTCCTCCTTCTTCCCTAAAGACATTCAGCGGTAACAACACTGACCTCAAACACACACACACACACACACACACACACACACACACACACACACACACACACACACACACACACACACACACACACACACACACACACACACACACACACACCACAAATCTACTTAATATATAAAAGAAGAAACTAATTTTCCCGTTTCCCTTGCCACTCCTTTTCCTCCTAAAACCCGTCTTTTCATCTCTCTCTCTCTCTCTCTCTCTCTCTCTCTCTCTCTCTCTCTCTCTCTCTCTCTCTCTCTCTCTCTCTCTCCTTCTTTCCCAGACTCCTCCTCCTACTGCTGCTAATGTTATTGCTGCTCGACGGACGCACTTGAATATTCAGCAATGAGATAGGAAGAGGAAGCTGCAGCCGGACAGAGATAAGCTAAGCGGGAACCAAGAGCGTTGACAGTTGCTGCTTCTTAAGGTCTTGTGGTGATGACGACCGTGAGGAGGAGGAGGAGGAGGAGGAGGACACTTAACGAAAGATAGAATGGTGAGGAATATATATGCGAGCCACTGAATTAATAAATTATCTTGGTTATGAAACTGATTTACGAGGCAGCACCGAGACCCCAAATCAATAGAAAACGGTGATCATGAGAATATGGAAAGAGTTTTATGGGAGACTGCGTTACTTCATCCTTACTTGGAACAGAGAGAGAGAGAGAGAGAGAGAGAGAGAGAGAGAGAGAGAGAGAGAGAGAGAGAGAGAGAGAGAGAGAGAGAGAGAGAGAGAGAGAGAGAGACATGAATAACACATAAAATATACACCTGAAACACCTTCTTAAGCAGAGAGAGAGAGAGAGAGAGAGTCGAGAGAGAGACATGGAGTCCTGGCCTGGCAATGTGCTGGGCATGGAGTCCTGGCCTGGCAATGTGCTGGGCGGGGAGGGATGGAGGGCACGGGAGGGGAGTGTCACAAGTTACCAGATGAAGGGGCCAGGGAGGAGGGACAAAGCTACACACACACACACACACACACACACACACACACACACACACACACATACAGGCGGCTAGACATTCACACGTTACCATTTACATACTTCCCCAGAGAAAATTATATTGCAAAAGTTCATTATATAAAACTCACGAGTAAACCTTAATAACCTTCAAATGTTGAGCACGAGGCACCAGCTCCTCTCTCTGTATATTTAACTCTTTCGCCTTTTTTTTTTTTTTTAATGACCAGGAAGATTTTTATTATTTTTGGAGGGTAGGACAAACTTCTGTGTTTTTCTTTCTTATTGAACCTTGTCAACTTTCAAATGACATAATGAAAATCACTTCAAAAACATTCCGAAGCATCTCGTGAGTCGAAATCAGGGAAGATAAGACGAAGTAAGGAGAGAACATATATCATTTAAATTCTACCTTTACCTCATCTCAATACACACGTTTCTATCAACACTCAGTACACACATACTCACTCAAACACATATTCCTTCATCCTCCTCTCTTTCCTCTCATGTCTACCTATTGATCTACCAACAGGTCCTCCCTTCACTAATCTATCTACCAATCCTTCCCTTATCAAACTACCTACCTACTCCTCCCCTTCACCAACCCATCTTTACTCCACTTCACCATCTTATCTACCTATTCCTACCGTTCACCAACACCTACTCCTTCTGGCGCAGTTCTCTCGCAAGCCAAACTAAGAGGCTCTGAATTAACAGTATCTCCTCGGCGGGACCTAACGAGCCACACAGCTTGACAAGAACGACACGCCAGGAGCAGCACCCGCCCGTCACCATCCAAACTCAGCCCAACCCAGTTAAGAAGAGCTCGGCGGTGACTTACGACGGTGGCCCCTCCCTCGCAAGACGCCTGGGGGACATCACGCCGCCGCTGGTTGTGGTCGGTGGTGACAAAAAACGGGGCAAGACAACATGCTCATTAAAAGGGCAGCGTCTAGAGCGGGTGGTGCGGAAAACTGACGATTATGTGGCGCGTCTTGTTACGTATGGGGTTCAGTATGGGAGGGGAGGAGACAGGAAGGGAGAGAAGAGGAGATGGGGGAGAGGAGAGAAGAGAAGAGAGAGAGAGAGAGAGAGAGAGAGAGAGAGAGAGAGAGAGAGAGAGAGAGAGAGAGAGAGAGAGAGAGAGAGAGAATGTGGATATTTGTAGACGTAGATTTTATGCAGATTTTTCTCGTTTTCTGCTACCCTCTCATCTCTCTCTCTCTCTCTCTCTCTCTCTCTCTCTCTCTCTCTCTCTCTCTCTCTCTGTAAGTACGTGCACAAATACAACAGGCCTTTAACCAGTGCATGACGAACATTAGCATATACCTACGTGAGAACAGGTCACGCCGCCCAGTGCAGTGTGAGTCGAACTGAAGACGAATAACACAAGAAGCGGAATACAATGAGAGAGAGAGAGAGAGAGAGAGAGAGAGAGAGAGAGAGAGAGAGAGAGAGAGAGAGAGAGAGAGAGAGAGAGAGAGAGAGACGTATAGCGTACCACATACAAGTAAATAGAATAAGAACATCTCGACACACACACACGTACTCCTTTGCCACGTCCTCCCCTCTCTCTCTCTCTCTCTCTCTCTCTCTCTCTCTCTCTCTCTCTCTCTCTCTCTCGTAGCTCCAGGTGTCAGCATATTAATCCATAATTCTCAGGTGACCGCAGTGAAATGTATATCCCTCTCCTGAGCGAACGTCTGAGAGGAAAATAAAAACCACGGTGCTTACTGGAGCGAGGCGAGGGAGGAGAAGGTGAAGCAGGCTACTGCCACGCCACACCGAGTCCTCCTTTGAGCCTGAGTACATCCCTCCCACGTGACTTTTGCCGCACAGAGGACGCAGCAGCAAAGAGAGTATGAGATCACCGTCACGTGCACCAGTAACTTCCTCTTGCCGATGACTGACGTGTTGATTTCCAGGCAAATATGTGTGTAGAATTACATATTTGCTCTTTACTCTTTCAAGTCCTCGAGGTCAAAGTATGTGCTTAGTATATACGAGTATCTGCACGGCTCCTCTGTCTGGCTGGTGCTGCTGCTAGTGGTGCTGGTGCTGCTTCAATGGGTGTCTCCTGGCTGACGCTTAGGGTTCGAATCCAGGCAAAGGGAAGAGGGTGATATGACACTTATGTAATTATTTGGAGAGATAAATGACATGACAGTAAGAGAACCTGGCGACGCACATGAGACACTTACATGGATATTTGTGCAGAAAATGTTGCATGACACAAGAAATTTGGGGAGGTAGATGATAATGAGAGTTGTACAATTCTTACGAGAGGTAAATGACGTGACACAGAAAACTCGAAGGGAGAGATGACGTAACAATTATAGAACGTGCCAGGAGCAGATGTCGTGACACTTAGGAAACTAAAATGAAACAGACATGAAATTGGAGAGACAGATGACGTGACACCTTCACAACTTTAAAAAAAAAACAGGTGGTATGACACTTCCTGGTAGAGAACTCAACCTAAGTGCCGATAATCCCTCACAAAGGAACACAAATAAAGGACAAAAAGTAAATGCAAATCCCTAACAAAATTACTCATGAGTTACTATATATATATATATATATATATATATATATATATATATATATATATATATATATATATATATATATATATATATATAGATAGATAGATAGATAGATAGATAGATAGATAGATAGATAGATAGATAGATAGATAGATAGAGAGAGAGAGGATTAGACAATCAATGAGCGAGCACAGTATTCGCTATACGCAATTTCAAAACTATTAAAACTACTGGCACTCCAATAGCACTCAAGCAGCGGCCGTATGCAGGAGGTGAACCACCCTTCACAGTATCTAAGGCAGGTATGGCCAAGCAAGCTAAACACTTAAAAGACGCATACCTCTTTGCCCTTTAACTTTTAGCGGTCCAAATGCGTGTAGCGCCGTAAGTCATGATAAATTTGGCGTTGGTCGCGACGCTGACAGTACTGCTCAGTAATACGGCGACAGTAACGAAAGCAGTCTGAAATCTGATTTATGACCGTAATAAATGTGAATAAATGGGCGAGGGTTCCCTAGTAGGACTGAAAGTAAGTGGAAAGCACAACCGTGTCGGAGGGGCGCGGCTTGGGATGGCTGGGGTGGTCCCTTGTGCTATAAATATTGGGTTATACTCTCCTACTTTTAATTGTTGAGACACTAGTAGTAGCAGTAGCAGTAGCAGTAGCAGTAGCAGTAGTAGTAGTTGTAGTAGTAGCAGTAGTAGTAGGAGCAGTAGCAGTAGCAGTAGCAGTGGTGGCAGTGGTGCAGTGGCAGCAGTGGTGGCAGCAGCAGCAGCAGCGGCAGCAGCGGCAGCAGCAGCAGTGGTGGCAGTGGTGGTGGTGGTGGTGGTGGTGGTGGTGGTGGTGGTGGTGGTGGTGGTGGTGGTGGTGGTGGTGGTGGTGGTGGTGGTGGTGGTGGTGGTGGTGGTGGTGGTGGTGGTGGTGGTGGTGGTGGTGGTGGTGGTGGTGGTGGTGGTGGTGGTGGTGGTGGTGGTGGTGGTTGGTGGTGGTAGTGGTGGTGGTGGTGGTGGTGGTGGTGGTGGTGGTGGTGGTGGTGGTGGTGGTGGTGGTGGTGGTGGTGGTGGTGGTGGTGGTGGTGGTGGTGGTGGTGGTGGTGGTGGTGGTGGTGGTGGTGGTGGTGGTGGTGGTGGTGGTGGTGGTGGTGGTGGTGGTGGTGGTGGTGGTGGTGGTGGTGGTGGTGGTGGTGGTGGTGGTGGTGGTGGTGGTGGTGGTGGTGGTGGTGGTGGTGGTGGTGGTGGTGGTGTAGTGGTAGTGGTGGTGTGGTGGTAGTGGTGGTGGTGGTAGTGGTAGTGGTAGTAGTAGTAGTAGTAGTAGTAGTAGTAGTAGTAGTAGTAGTAGGTTATAGCGACAACGATGGTGAGACGGTGTTGGTAGAGGAAGTATATACAACAAACAAACCAACACGCGGCTTCTTCAATAGACCACCACCACCACCACCACCACCCCCGCCGCCGCCACCCTACACACGTGGCGCGGTGGACCTTGGCAGTGGGGGCCACTATCGCCTGACAGCTTCACCGGAACACGAACAAGTGAGCACAACCTTATGTAAATGGACACACACACACACACACACACACACACACACACACACACACACACACACACACACACACACACACTTGCTCCCCGCTAAGCCATGGGTGAGTCAGAAAACCTTGGCCATGAATTACCTGAGAGGTCATTGACACGGCCCAGTAACACCCTCCTCTACCCCTCCCTCACCCTCTCCCTCTCTGAACCTCCCACTCACTCCCTCCTGTGCTCCAGTTTTCTATCCTCCTTCCCTCCTTTCCTCCCTTCACGCAGGTCAAAAGCGAAATATCAGCCTCACCTCACCTACTTTAGAACTTCACTTTTCCCTAAAACTTTCCTTCCTTCGCACTTCTAACCTCCCTTACGTTTCTTTCCCCCAACTCTCTCTCTCTCTCTCTCTCTCTCTCTCTCTCTCTCTCTCTCTCTCTCTCTCTCTCTCTCTCTCTCTCTCTCTCCCAACGCCTCAGAAGCTTCCTCATCATACAGGTGTCCCCTCAGTACAGTTGTGACACCTGGCTATTACCTGAGGGGGCCTGGAGGGGATGTCTCGGATAGTAATTGCAACACCTGTGGACAAATGCACTGAAGGGAGTCCGGCGAATTGGGGAAGGGGGAAGGTGCTGGTCAATGACACGTACGCGGAAACAATTTAGTTTAAAACTCACACCTTCGTGCATTGAGGAAAAAAAAATAAATAAATAGCTGCAATTTGAGTGAGTGCATATATTATGATGATAGTGTGTGTGTGTGTGTGTGTGTGTGTGTGTGTGTGTGTGTGTCGGGGGGGGGCTGTCTACTAGTTTGTCTGTCTGTCTCTCTGTAACTTCGCCTGTGTTAGTTTCGGTTAGTATGTCATTCTGTCTGGATCTCTCTTCATCTTTCGTCTACATTATTAGTACACATATTTAGTGTACGGGTGATGATTCTAACAAAAGAAATATTGAACTTTCCAATAAACTCCCATAAATTCACGGACGAGTAGATATATAAAAGTAAGAGAGAGAGAGAGAGAGAGAGAGAGAGAGAATTAACTTAGCATGCAAGGTGCCTCACTTTTACTCATGGTCAGTTTGTCATCGTCACTTCCAAGTGCTGGCTTTCGTGTCAAATCATACTCTCTCTCTCTCTCTCTCTCTCTCTCTCTCTCTCTCTGATAATGGTTGTTTCCAGGAACCCAATAGAAAATAGCGCCAGAAAGTGTTGATGGTTATTTTGGGAATATTGCGGTAATATCTAGTGCCACGACGAAACCTAGCGTTGTATGTGTGTGTGTGTGTGTGTGTGTGTGTGTGTGTGTGTGTGTGTGTGTGTGTGTGTGTGTGTGTGTGTGTGTGTGTGTGTGTGTGTGTGTTTCTCCTCCACCACCTCCTCATCATCATTATCATCATCATCAAACCTTACTTTTTTCCTGGTTTTTTTTTCTCATTACACATTCTGTTAAGAGAATTATCATCACCTTCCATTAATGATTTGATTTCGATCATGTATATTATTATCATACATTTTCTTATTATATATTTATGGTATAATAATATTTCCCTTCTCTCATCATATCCATATTTGCTTTTCACTTCTAAATCATCTTTCCCTCAAATACAAAACCGTCTTTGCTCTTTCTTTCTGTCTGCCTGTCTGTCCGTCTCTCTCTCTCTCTCTCTCTCTCTCTCTCTCTCTCTCTCTCTCTCTTACTCTGCCCTATTTTTTCGTTCCCTCGCACCCTTCCCAACACTGGCCTAAGCTGGGGAGAGGAAGGAAGGGAGAGAAGAGAGGTGGGGGACATGGAACAGGGGGTTGGAGGAGGAGGGAAGGGTGCTGCTGGTGCCCGGGTCAGCTGTGAAAGATGGTCACCACATCCGTTCCCCGAGGTTGCTTACTTCTCCTTCTCCTCCTTCTTTTTCTGCTTCTCCTCCTTCTCTTCCTACTCCTACTCCAAAGCCTATTCCATTTACCACTCTATCATCTTTTATTATACTTGATCTTTTTTTTTCTAATTTCTTCCTGGGGCTTGAAATTTCTATCTTAACTCCTCCTCTTTCTCTCCATCAAACGCCTATTTAGCATCGTATATATTCACCTCGCTCCTTCCTGTCACCATTTCTCCTGCAGTAGTCTCACTCGTGTCTTGACTCATGGTTTCGTTAATTTGTACAGTCTTCTCCCTCTCGTGCTCGTAACTTCCAAATACAACATTCATGAATATGATTTACCACAGGAGATGTGAAGCATTACGTGACTCATACGTACCTCCTCCCTACTAGTCTCTCTCTCTCTCTCTCTCTCTCTCTCTCTCTCTCTCTCTCTCTCTCTCTCTCTCTCTCTCTCTCTCTCTCTCTCTCTCTCTCTCTCTCTCTCTCTCTCTCTCAGCAAGATTTATATACAGAGAGGTAGATAGATATACAGACAGATAGATAAATAGATTGATAAATATAAATAAATATAGACAAATTAATCTACAAATAC
>NC_059296.1:14871937-14889437 GCF_017591435.1 Portunus trituberculatus
GTAAAGAAAAAAAAACTAAAGAATTATATCCTCTTATGTAAAAGTAAATGAACATATATTAAAACTCTCTCTCTCTCTCTCTCTCTCTCTCTCTCTCTCTCAGACAGGTTACCTCGCATATTTGCCGATTAAACTTAAAGAAACCACCAAAAAATCACCATGGAGTTCCACCGTCATGCACCGCACACTCTCATTTCTATTTCCTAATTTTCACCCAAAATTACCACACTAGTTGACAGCTCAATTGCAGCACACTTCACCTTTTTTTTTTTACCCGATTCTTCCTTTTCTTACATTCATTTGCTCCTGTCGATAGTAATAAACGGTTAGCTAAGAAATTATACTCATGAACTACGTAACCACAATGAATTTACATCGACCCGTTAAAGAAATACTCAATGATTCGTCTTCTCGCAACTGTGTTATTTGCATCAGGAACATTTACAGACACACAGTCCATATACTTTTTCTCACATCGTAGCAGTGGTGAGTGAGGGAAGATGTGCAGCTGCCTGGTGTGTGGTGTGGGAGCAAGGGGGTAGATAGAGGGGGAAGAGAAGTGGTGGCGGCTGAGGGAGCAAAAATGGGGGATGAAGGAAAGATAAGGACCAGGGAATATGGAACGTTTTAAGGACGTGGTATGGAGGGAAAGAAGGGGAGGAAAGGGAGGGATGTTTGTGAGATAGTGAGGAGAAGGAGGAATACAAAGGAATACAAAGGAAAGCCAAACAGCAACAGACCTCTTGGTCCTTTCGAGCTGCTTGGTAATTACTTCTAACTAGCTACAGAGAAGAGAAACAGGACAGTACAGGAGCTCCTCCCCACCCACCACTCCCTCTAGCTTTCAGTGGCATGGAAAATAGTTTAGAAAAATACCATACAGTATGGAAAAACTGACATGGAATTTTCACAGGAAAGAATGAAAGGAGATTCTACTATTCACCCTACGGTGAACTGTACATATCCATCTATAAGAAAAGATACACAAAATAATCATGATACTAATATCATGTTGAGGAGGAGAAGGAGGAGGAGGAGAATGTGGAAGAAGAAAAAGAAGAAAAAGAGAAAGGTGAAGAGGAGGAATAATAATAATAATAATAATAATAATAATAATAATAATAATAATAATAATAATAATAATAATAATAAAAAAAAAAAAAATAATAATAATAATAATAATAATAAGAAGAAGAAGAAGAAGAAGAAAAAGAGGAAGAATATTATGAAAAAGAATAAAATACCAATTAACATAATCAACAACAAAAACAACAACAACAACATTAACAACAAGAAAACCTATCACAAAAACAAACTACGCAAAAGCAGCAACTAAACACTTAAATAGTAACAAATCCACTTTAATTAACTCATTTGTAACCTTCCCTTAATTAACTAACCCTAACTCTAATTAACGCACACCAATATAACTAACCCAACTTGAAAATATAAAAAAAAAAAAAAAAAAAAACGTGCGGGGATTCGAACCAAGGACGTAGTATAGTGATCACTTTATACATTAATGGTGAGAAAAAGAGAGAGAAAAAATCTGAATAAAAAAAAAGAAAACAAAAATACAAGCGATACGGGAGACACGACAGGAGTAAGTAGCGAAGTCCTGTGAAAAGAAAAACACTCCGTCTGATATCCGTAGAGCGTGGGACGGTATAGTGGCTTGTGGGTACATTGTTATCAGCTACACTTCCTACTTCTACCCGTTTTTATGGCTGCTGCTCTGTACTCTCTCTCTCTCTCTCTCTCTCTCTCTCTCTCTCTCTCTCTCTCTCTCTCTCTCTCCATATATATATATATATATATATATATGTACCCCCGCCTCTCCTCTGTCCTTCTATCTTTATCACTACCATTATCGTTCCTCGGGATATTCCATAAAATGTTAGCGAGCCGTCCACCACCCCTCCATCCTCCTCCTGTTCCCATGCCATCGGTCCTCTCCCGCTGTCCAGTTCCCTTGGCTTCCCCAGTTTTAGTTCATCCATTTTCTTAAGTTTGTAGGGTTGTCTGGAGGCCATCTCAATTCTCTTCTTAATTCCTTTTATATTTTTTTTTCTTCCTGGCTTCTTTTAGTGCGTATATATATTTCTTATTTTTCTTCTTCTTTCTCTCTTCTAGTGCTTTTATATGTTTTTTTTCTTTTCTTCTTTTACTTCTTCTTCGCTTTTTATTTTCTTTTTGCGCTAGTTTCCACGCTCCTTTTGCTTAACTTTTTCTTTTTACCGTTCATATCCGGTTTCTTTTAAAAACAATTACTACTAGTCTCCGGTTTTATGTATTTATGTATCTTAATGTTTGTAACTATTGTACCTGCTTTTATGATTTATTTTCATTTCACAATTATTTTTCTTGTTGACTTTTATCAACATATTACATTGGTGTGTGTGTGTGTGTGTGTGTGTGTGTGTGTGTGTGTGTGTGTGTGTGTGTGTGTGTGTGTGTGTGTGTGTGTGTGTGTGTGTGTGTGTGTGTGTGTGGTATCCTTAATTTTATCCACTCCAGGCCACTTGACTCAAGACCTACTCAGCTTGGCAGGACGAGTAAGCAAACCTCACCCTTAGCTCTTTTCGCGTCTCAAATTACGCACTTTTCACTTCATCCTCTTCTATAATACGAAACTAAAACTATACCAAGCGTTGAATTTACTCCACCAGTTCTTCTCCCTCTCTCTCTCTCTCCTCTCTCCTTCATCAAAGCGAGAACGACGGTAACAAATATCCCGAAGCTGGAAAGTGTAGGCGCCCTGAACAGGAAATGGTGTCGGGAGGGTGAGTGGGTGTCGTGGGGGAAGGTGGCAGGGTGGCAGGGTGGCTGGCTGGCTGGCTGTGGCGGCGGCGTGTGTAGTGTTGATGTGACGGCGTGAGTGTGATGGGGTGAGAGAGAGTAAGGTAGTTGACATGCTGGAATTCGTGTTAATGGCCACAGGTTGAAGGGTAACGATTGTGGGTTGGGACGCGTTATTTTATGGAAGTGTGCTGCATATAGTGCGGATAAGGGTGGTGATAGCGACGGTCTTCTGAGGGTGAAGCGGTGGGTTGTCTCGTTTGGTAGTGATGGGGGTGATAGGGGTGATGTGGTGTGAGTTTGAGGTGGTGTAGAGTAGGTTGGTGATGTTCTAGGTGGAGTGGAAGAGTGAAGTGGTGATGTGGTGAGTAGGTTGGTGTTGTAAGGGTATGTTGAAGAGAATGGGAAGAAAGGTTTATGGTACGAGTTTGTGAGGTGTACAATTAATGGGTGAGTGGTGATGGTATGAGTCTGTGGTGTTGTAGAGGATAACTGTAACAGAATACTAAACATGTCTGTATCACTGAGATCGAATTACTGTGACCTCCTTAACTGTTAATATGGTTGTATCATTAAGGAAGCAAAATTACAGGTGTTAAAATATTCATGAAACCAGGAAGTTATGTGAAAAACTCAACTTTCCGGGTGCATTGAATATACAGGAATGAGGATTTATGAAATAGTGACATACTTTATGTTATCACCTGTGAGGAAGAATTTCTTAATGTCTTCCTCCAAGCTCGAATGACTAATTATATCCTGTTAAAAACTATTTAGTACTTGTATATACAATTATTCTTATCTCTGCACAATCTTTATTTCTCATCCCTTCACTTCCTTATCCCGTCTCACCCTCATGCCTTTCCTTTCCCCTAGTCGTTGGTCTGGCCGCCCCTTATAGGCCACCCCAACCCTCCAAACTATCTCGTTCGTCCTTTCCCCTCTTTCAACCTTCCTGGCTGCCCCTGTCCCCCCGTTGCTTTCCTCTTCCCCAGCGTCTCTCTCACTCCCCTCTCCCTCCGCACCCACCCGAGCCTGCAGCAGCGGACACAGCTTCGCCGAGAGGGAGCTGTTCTTTCCCCCAGTCCCCGTCTCAGCCTCCTGACCGCTGCCAAAGTCGAGCGCTCAGTTCCTCAATGTTTGGCTTCCTCGCTTCCTCTTTCGCTGCGGCGGGTCACCTTTTCACTGTCCCGCTGACGTCGGGGTCAAATAGCGTGGTATTCTTACGATGTAATCCCCTCCTGATGAAGACGAAGACCGGCGGCTTATCACACACTGCAAGGCGGGGAGTCCGTCATCGTCATTCGCGTGGACTCATTGAAAGATGAAAAAATGAACAAAAAAAGAAAACAGCTCTCCAAGACCACTACCACCACCATCACTACTACCTCCTCACTCTTCCTCCCCCAGCCGGCCACTCAGCTCTCGAGTTTCATGCGCGAGATTAGCATCGTAAACATCTTGGGTTCTGGAGATCACCTGAAAGGGTTAAAACTCCCACATCCGGTCGGCGGGCGGGAGCGTGGGAGCTGGGACACCCGCCTTCCCCACCGCCGCTCCACCTTTTTGCTCTTCTTGTATTATGATCGCCTTGCTGGGGCGGGCTGGCTGACTGGCTAGCTGGGGGCGAGACGAGGTTGTGTGTGTGTGTGTGTGTGTGTGTGTGTGTGTGTGTGTGTGTGTGTGTGTGTGTGTGTGTGTGTGTGTGTGTGTGTGTGTGTGGTTGGTTTCGCGATTATTTTTTTTTTCCTCCCTTCGCGTGGTGATTGGATTTTGGTGCAGCTCCGCGGTGACGGCCGGATGTTTACGATGAACCGGTTGGGTCTGCTGCAGAGGAATTATATACTGTGTGTGTGTGTGTGTGTGTGTGTGTGTGTGTGTGTGTGTGTGTGTGTGTGTGTGTGTGTGTGTGTGTGTGTGTGTGTGTGTGTGTGTGTGTGTGTCGGTCCATCTGTCTGTCCGTATTCGCTTAGTGCATTTATGACAAGACTAAACATGTATATGAAATTGAAGTTAAGTGCCTAGGACATGTTCTTACATCATCCAAGGCTGATATCATCATCCTGCAGTAACCATTCAAAAGTATCTCCAATCCCACGCCGGAAATACAATAGTATCTTATAAAAACAGCGATACTCAGGCACAAGGGAGGCAGCGGCGGCAACTTGATTGAGAGGTGACAATGTGGGTTGGGCGGGAAGGTTGTGTTAGCGGTAGTGATGGTGGCTTGACTCTGCGGTGGGCCGGAGGGAATTAAGGCAGCGGTGACGACGGTAGTGGTGGTGGTGGTGTTGGATGGCGATGACGAAAAAAACAACAAAAAATACTAACGTGAGTTCACCGTTCGGTCTACGGCGTGGTGTTCGGTTAGTCAGACGGCGGTTTACAAGGCAAGTGGCGACTGTTATGGGTCCGGTGATGAATCAGCTGTGGAAGGAGGAGGAAAAAGAGGAGAAACAAGCTAAAGAACGGGAAGGAGAAAGGAGGAGCGTGATGGAAGAGAGAGGATGAGGAGGAAGAAGTGGAGGAAAACACGCATGAATAAGATTACAGAATGACAGATAACGAAAAAAACATTCAGTTGGCATAACATATGAAGAATTTTAATTATTCCATGATTGTTTTACATAGACTTTACTGAACATGAGACGGAAAAGAAAAATTTCCTCCATAGTCACTCCTACCTTCCTCCACCAAGACACCAAAGCAAAATGAAAACGTTATATCATTGAAAATACTGACATGGACATTTTCACAAGACCGGAAGGAGGGAAGGGTTTGCCGTGCACCACATGTATGTAGTAAGATTTTTATGACTAAACGACGCACCAGATGAGAAGGCTTCCCTTACAGTTCTCCAGAAGACACCATGTGACGAACCAGTATTAAATGACTTACAGTTTTTTATGTCACGCACATTTAATCTTGATTCTCGATTCGAAAATGACCCCAAAAAAATCAATAAAATTAACGGCCTTCACTTTGATTCATTAGTCACGGCAGGCGCTACACGACCGCTACAATGGTAGGCAAGGATGAGATGAATTACAAAAAAAGACACTGAGATGCTATATAGTGCAGTACAAGCTTGTCATCTTCCTCATCCTCCTCCTCCTTCTCATTTTCATTTTAAAGACACATTGCCTTGCCCCTCAGGTAACGTTACCAAACTCCTGTTGAGAGGCGTGAGAAACATAACAAATATATTGCGAGAAAGGATAGAAGCAAGTAGTGATCTGGAGGTACACATAAGGCAACGCAATAAGTCAGGTATAAGTAATGTCAGCTTCAGTCAACCCTGAGATACTGAGGCGTAATGTTAAGCTTCGTATTCTTAAAGGTCTCTGCTTGATATCTCGACTACTTTCAGCTGTTCTCAACTGATGTTAATGGGATATTCAAGAGTGTTCGCATGACTAGCAAAGATGAGTAAAGAAAGAACACCCCATGAGGGCTGTGGCTCTTGAAGTATTTGAGATTACGATAAAAAAAAAATAGCATATGAATTTCAAAACTTTTCATTTTATAAGAAACCAGAAGGTTAACACTTGGCAGTCAGAGTTTATAACACAAATATAACCACTAATAATCTCTGACTATACGTCATCTACTTTTAATACTCTTTCCTAATATGGATAACAGTTTGATAATTTAAGCCATAATCAAACACCTACCAACCTGTCAGAGTCAATTCCTTTCTGTCTCCTATTTTTAAGTCACAATTATTCAAATATACACCATGTAAACTCGACAGGAAAAGCGTCAAGATCCTGCCATGTGGGACGAAATACTCAGGCAGGCGGCAGCAGCGTGGAACATCAATAGCCAGAGAAAGAGGGAGAAGGAGAGGAGCGCCTGGGGATCACTACTAAGAGATATCATCATCCTGTGGCAGCGGTGCGAGGCGAGGAAGTCAGGTTATCAAGGCTGGGGGGTTGTTAAGAACCGTGTAGTGAAGGCTTTAGGAGAGGTGATTAAGCCCGGTAATGAAGCTCAGAACGCACATAAAGTAGAGGCTAATTAGACGCAACAACCCCACCCGGGAAAACGGTGCGAGAGGAAGGAGTAGAGGAAGAAGGGCGTGCGGCTGACCTCTGGCGGAGACTGATGAAGACTGACGATGGGTGTGGCTGGTGTTTCCTCTAAGTCGTCATTACTGCATTCATCTTACCCGACAGATTCGCATCAAACTACTTAAAAACACACCAATGTAAAGTTACCTGCTCTGCCCATACCTGGACGGAGTAATTATGAGACCTGACCAACCGGCGACCATTTTTGTGTCGTTTTCGCTTTGTGTATGAAATGATGATTGATGAATGCTGTGAAAGAAGTAACTCTCTCTCTCTCTCTCTCTCTCTCTCTCTCTCTCTCTCTCTCTCTCTCTCTCTCTCTCTCTCTCTCTCTCTCTGCTTCAAGTCTGTAAATGAGCTTCGGTTCATCAGGCCAAAGTTTTCTCAACTTTAAGGGTTGTTAATGCATTCTTCAACGAGGATTGTAAGAAAACTACATTCTATCTCTCTCTCTCTCTCTCTCTCTCTCTCTCTCTCTCTCTCTCTCTCTCTCTCTCTCTCTCTCTCTCTCTCTCTCTGAGGCTCAACAGGTGCGCCGGCCACAGGTGTCACCTAACAAGTGGCACGGCATCGCTCCCACACCCAACAGGTAGCCAACACTACCACCACCACCACCACCATGACTTCCAATACTCAAACCCCGCCTGTCTTCTCCGTCAGGCCGCGTCTCCCAAAGCCAACAAACTAATACTAATACCCGCTAAAGCTGCCAGTTTTTTTGCACTTTTGTAAATGTAATGAGACTCAGATTATAAAAACTTATTAAAATAAGCAGCTTGAACTTGTACATTGTCCAGCTTAGGAGACTCGAGGAAGTGTGTGTGTGTGTGTGTGTGTGTGTGTGTGTGTGTGTGTGTGTGTGTGTGTGTGTGTGTGTGTGTGTGTGTGTGTGTGTGTGTGTTACTCTGCAGTGCTCTATGTGTACGCGTGTGGGATGGGGGGAGCAAATCAGAGCACCAGCAGGGAGATGAAAACACCATGCAGGGGTGCGGGCATGGATTCAAGAGTGGGCGTGACGGAGAACGAAGTGAGGTTAGAAAAGTAGTAAAGTGTGGGTGTGGATCGCTGTGGTAGTGGGTTACGAGGCCATCGTGGGAGTTGGGAGCAGCGGCCGTGGGTGGCAAGGCCTGGATGGGTGTGGAGGGCAGCTAGTGGGTACAGAAGTCAAGGTGAATGTGGTGAATTTGGGTATGGAGATTCAAGGTTAGAGTAGATATGGGCGGTCAGGAAGGGCGTGGGTAGAGGGAAGGTCCGAGGGGGAAGGTGTGGCCAGGTTGTGCGAGGTTGCACTGGATGACAGCTTACATAACCAAGGAGACTCAATAAAAGGTAAAACACTGGAGTTTCAAGCTCTCTATCTCCTACTAACTTTGCTCGTGTCTTTTTCTCTCTTTATGACAGCTCACTTTTTAGAAATTGCATCACCACCGAATACTATACATTATATAATAAAAAGTGGAAAGCATTAGACACAAAAGATCACAGCCCAGCTCAACATGGTACTGTGTGATTGTGTTTGCATCTCGTAGCGGTGCTGTGAGCATAACAATACACAACCTTCTTAGAACCATTTATAGTAAATCAACTAAAAAAGGTATTATTTAACCAAACTCTTACTAATATATAAATGCGTGGAACAATAATTTGAACATACAAAGCGATGAGATAAATCGTTGCTTTAGTTACTGATTTTCTTGGACTCAAATGATGCTTGCAAATTTTGAGATCAGCAAGTAAAAGCAATGTATCTTGTCATGGTTAAATAATGGCAGTATTCATAATACTGGTCAAAACATATTCTTACCAAACACGACTTTATATTGTTTGTGTGGATCAGGGTCAGCATTGTGAGGATTAGACGCGACATTAAAAAGGAAAAATATATATCACCACAGTCACTAGATACTGCATAACATAGCTCTGCTCTTGTTGCTAGTTTTTAAAATCTTACACATCAGTAATACGGATGCATCATCCTCACTGACTCTCCGCCACAGGTATTTCTCCTCTCGTCATTTATTCAATTAATTTATAGTAATCTATCTTACATAACATAGCCAAATTTTTATTATCAGCCACACCAATTTCGATGCTTTTTTTTCAAGATAACACACTATTATCAAATGTTGGAAGAAGAACGATCAAAATGCAAAATGTAAAAAGAAGAGTAGCATTTCCGTGGAAAAATGATGATATAGAGAAATGTCCGGAGAAGATTATGACTTTTCCCCGCGTGACACAACGCCGCAGGTGTGTGTGATTGTGTCGTGCTGTGGGGGAAAGGTGAACGCAGGAGGTTAACATAACAATGCTTTCTGACTACGAGGCATTAACCAGGTGACCTTCCCTCGTTATCTGCGCAACATTCACGTGACATCGCGGCCGTGAAGGACGATTAAGGACAAAGTGGTGATCTCTGTGGAGAGCCACGAATTCACATGTACATTATACATACTAATGTTCATGGCTGCTTATTATAAGATATCATCACAGTAGAGCACAACAGTCGATTAATTCACTGATTTTTGGATCAGGTGCATCCATCAATGAAATATCTATCTTTTATGTATATGTTTTTTTGCATTTATAAAAGGAAAAGATATATGAATGTTAGTGCAAAGAGAATTTTGGATCTTGATTGAGTTCTGGCATATCAGCAACATCGTTATATGGTGCCGCACAATAAAGGTGAGATGCTCCTCGCATTGGACGACGAACTTCCATAAACAGCAACTGTTCCTTGACAAGTACTCAGTCTCCAATTACCAAATATTGCCAGGTGTGCTCTTCCGTAACGCATAGTGCAACCACTGATGATGCCGCACCCATTTCATACAACTATGCCATCATTAACATCAATAACAACAAAATAACGATATTGACGAGGATGATTTCATTATCATTGTTATCATTATTATTATTGTTATTATTATTATTATTATTATTATTATTATTATTATTATTATTATTATTATTATTATTATTATTATTGTTATTATTATTATTATTATTATTATCATTATTATTACTACTATCATTGTTATTATCATTATCATTATTATTATCATCATTTAATTATCATCATTACATACAACAAAACTAATAGTGGTAATAATAAAAACTTTATCATTGTTTTTGCTGTGTGTGTGTGTGTGTGTGTGTGTGTGTGTGTGTGTGTGTGTGTGTGTGTGTGTGTGTGTGTGTGTGTGTGTGTGTGTGTGTGTGTGTGTGTGTGTGCGCATTCCTACAAACATGCAAACCATAGTTCCATTCCACTTTCAACAAACCTCCATTTCATCACGATATTAATCCATCATTTGCTTTCCTTCAATCTTTACTTTTCTCCCATAAACACGCAAACACCTGATCAGACATGATTTCCCATAGCATTTGATGTACCTTCCCTTTACTGGTTTTCATTTTCTACCTACTCACGGACCGTCAATACCTTCCTACTCACGGACTCAATTCTTGTTCGCTGGACCAACTGAAGCAACCCTTAGTCACGTTTGACAGACTCATTTAAAATACTCACGATCCTTATGGTAATCTCCGTTTCAACTATCTTAGAATCTTTTGTTTGCTATGTATTTTACTCAAGCTAAATGAAACGGTGAGAGGAAAGTTCAGAGGATAACTCTCAAGGATACCGGTGATTAAAAATGAGTAATTATGTCGTGAAAACACTTTAGTACTTGTAGCGTTATTCCTGCCCCGTAAAATAAGCACTGCATATAAGTATCGCCGTGTTAATATCAGCCGAAGAATTAACACACACACATCGAGTCATCCGAGAAGACTTAACACCACTAGCAATCTCCAGGTACTTACGCGCACTTGTCACTGCAGAAACCAACTCGTTTTTTGTCTCAAACCAACCAAAGGAGTAGCAGTGTAACAGATGGCTGAGTAGTAATTTGTCAGGCGTCTTCTGAAAGGATCTCAGTGTCAAGGTGTGTGTGTGTGTGTGTGTGTGTGTGTGTGTGTGTGTGTGTGTGTGTGTGTGTGTGTGTGTGTGTGTGTGTGTGTGTGTGTGTGTGTGTGTGTGTTCAGTGGTCAGCGATCATCGTGAGGGGACAAAACAGAGGTGGATGAAGGAGAGAGTCACGTACCAGCCGCATAACTTGAGTTCATCCACGTCTTCCTGGACTCTGCGGAGGTTTATGAAGGGGAGGAGAAAAAAAGAAAATCATGTTTCTCCGCTGTCCTTGAGAGGCCTTGCGTGTATCTGGCCTGGTGGAGAGTTGAAGAGTGTGACTGTAAACGCTGTAAGGGTTTTGGGCCTTTCTAATGACGTTTATATGGGAGAGAATAGGATCTAAGCTTCTACTTGTTGAATATGTTTATGATCATAACCTTTTTTATTCAACATTATCCCCGAGCGCGCAGGGTTAATAATGGTGAGGTTGATAATGGCTCTTTGTTGTTGTTTTTGTAGGCTGTTGTTGTTGTTGTTGTTGTTGTTGTTGTTGTTGTTGGTGGTGGTGGTGGTGGTGGTGGTGGTGGTGGTGGTGGTGGTGGTGGTGGTGGTTGTGGTAGTGGTGGTGGTGGTCGAGTAGCGATGCTGGCATAAACGAATGTTCCCATCACTGCTAATACCATATCCATTTCTATAACTTAATACTTATGAACCATCATACGAACGTGATTTTACTACCTATCCTAGCAATGCTATTGTCATTATTATTATTATTATTATTATTATTATTATTATCATTATTATTATTATTATTATTATTGTCATTATTATTATTATTATTATTATTATTATTATTATTATTATTATTATTATTATTATTATTATTATTATTATGATTACTGTTGTTATTCTAATAATAATCATTATTATTACAACCATTTTAGTAATTTCTGCTACAAATATCATAAAATTGCGATTATGGTTACTTCTATAACGGCAATTTCCGTACTTCACTTCAAGCTGCCTTTATTAT
The DNA here is from genome assembly GCF_017591435.1 of Portunus trituberculatus. Taxonomy (NCBI): domain Eukaryota; kingdom Metazoa; phylum Arthropoda; class Malacostraca; order Decapoda; family Portunidae; genus Portunus; species Portunus trituberculatus. The sequence continues at coordinate 14,883,762 of NC_059296.1, forward strand.
AAATCCTCTGGTCTGAACACAGTCCCACCACGATAAAAATTGCCAGAGATCTGGCCAAGGAATATATTAATGTAAATATAACTATAATCCTTCGTAAGTCTCTAAACACTCCTTCACCAGAGATACAAGGGAGATTGTCCTATATTAAAACAAAACTACATGATGAGCAATGTTTTCCTACATTTTATAACATAAGGGAACGCCCGCTCGCGCGCGGTGCACACACACACACACACACACACACTATCCTTTTCATCTTCCTTCATTCCATCTCTAATTTCCTTCTTCCTTCCCCCGTCCTTATCTCATTCGTGTACATAATTTCTTTTTATCATTATCATAATCATCACAACTTGTTCAAAGCAAAACAATTGAACCACATTATTCTATCACATTCGTCATAACACTTAACACGAAGAGGCCGAGTGTAAGGAACAGAGAGAGAGAGAGAGAGAGAGAGAGAGAGAGAGAGAGAGAGAGAGAGAGAGAGAGAGAGAGAGAGAGAGAGAGAGAGAGAGAGAGAGAGAGAGAGAGAGACCATCAGACAAAGACAGAAAGAAAAAAAAACAAAGAAACCAGGAAAGAATACATACAAAAAGCGATCGAAAAAAAAAAACGTAAAAGAAAACAGTCTCTAATAATATATCAAGACACAAGAAAGCGGCACACACAAATAAAGTGAAAAATAAAACACTCATCATATGTACCCTTGTATCCTGTGGAGCTGAGGGCAAATTCCTATCAAACGAGGGATGCGAGAGGAAGTGATCACCACGGGGAGGAGGAGGAGAACAAGGAGGAAGAGGAGAACAACGCTACTTGCATCTTTACCCCTCCCCCTTCCCCCTTCGGCAATGCACGTGTGGCGAGGTGGAGGAAAGAGGGAAGGGAGGCTCGCGAGGCAGGGTGTGTTAAGGATGAGGTCGGTGAACTTAGGTAAGAGTGGAAGGAAAGGAGGAAGGATGGGTGGGGATGGATGGGTGGGGGAGAAGCGAGGAGACGGATGTGTGAGCGCGTGCTATGGAAATGAGTGAGTGGGAAGGGAGGAAACAGTGAGGATGGGAAGGTAAGAGAAAAAGGAAGAGAAAGAAGGAAGATGGGAGGATGTGTCCATGGGGAATGAAGAGTTGGAGGAGGAGGAGGAGGAGGAGGAGGAGGAGGAGAATAAAAGGTAGAACAAAACAAAGCTACAAAGAAAGGAATAATAAGAAGTATGATATTGATAATAATAATAATGAAAATAACAATAAAAATAACAATGACAAGAACAATAACAATAAGAAGTCTATGAATAATAGTAATGAGGGGGAAGAGAAGAAAGAAGAGAAGTAGGAGAAGAACAATGACAAGAATAATAACAATAAGAAGACTGAATAATAATAACGATGAGAAGCAAGAAGAGAGGGAAAAGGAGGAGGAGAAGAAGAGGAAGAAGAAGAAGAAGAAGAAGAAGAAGAAGAAGAAGAAGAAGAAGAAGAAGATGATGATGAAGATGGTGATGATGATGATGATGATGATAAAAACAGAGAGAGAGAGAGAGAGAGAGAGAGAGAGAGAGAGAGAGAGAGAGAGAGAGAGAGAGAGAGAGAGAGAGAGAGAGAGAGAGAGAGAGAGAGAGAGAGAGAGAGAGAGAGAGAGAGAGAGAGAGAGAGGGGGGGTGCAGCAGGAAAACAATAAGTAGTAAGTGGAGAAAAAAAAAAAAAAAGGAGAAGCAGAGGGCAGTATATTAAGAATAGTGGGTATACAAGGCGGCATCAAAATTAGAACCTTTTACGCAAATGGAGACAATGAGAGGGAAAGAAAAGGAAAAGAAAAACAGACCAATTTTGATACATGTCCACTCAGCTATCTACGAAATGAGGCAACTTTCATAACCTATTTATCTAACAAATGTGACATATTCTTTCCTTTTGTTGTTGTTGCAGCTGTCATTGGGTAGAGCTGCTTCTGACTTCTATCATCTCCCACTCCACACCCTCCTTCCTGTCCCTTTTCCTATATCCGTTTCAATCTCCTTATCACTATATAACAATCAAATTACCATGCAAAAAATTCTTAAATGTTCCGTAACAACACTGTTTACTAATATGCGTATAACACACTTAAACTATGTGCATATTGGATAAGGTGGTGAGCGTGGGATCGGGCAGACGTCCACGCGCAGGTTTGAATCCCAGCACGTACAGCCTTAAACACTTTGTCATTTGTCGAGTGGTTTAAAGTTACCTACATGTCACCATGATACCCAGGTTCTAGGTGGTTACACCCAAGATGAGCTTCGGGGGTGATATGGGCCCTAATATGGGTACCACTAAATAAAATTGCCTGCGCCACTAATGGGCGGAAGCTGAACAGCGCTTCCTATACACTCTTCAAATGTGCCTACAGGCGCTATAGGCCATAACGTAAAAAATAAAATGTAACATTATTTTAGTTCAAACATCAATTTCTTTAACTACAGCATGACATCTGACGCATGTATCTTCTATCACGTAGGAATCTCATAACGATGAATAGTTCAGGTCATTTACGAATTAAACAAGTCATGTAACATATCCTCCAAGAAACACTCGTCCAACCTATGCCCCTTTTAAAGAAACAGCACCAAACCTTTATGTACAAAACTAAAAATATACCAACAATGTGTAGCCACTCAAATAACACTTGAACTTGCCTGTTGGTGCTGAAGACAGGTAGCCAGTCAGTCATCCGCCATCACGTGGGAAGACGAGATGGAGGCGGAGGAAGAAGGGAACAGTAATCAAGCCTTGCCTCTGTTCAGTCTTACCGTCAACGTTCTTTTTTTCACCACAGTATTCCGAATATATATCCACAATACACTACATCTTCTTTCACACATAATAGTAAATCCTCAGTGGCTCTAGTAGCACATAGGCCGATCACTAGCACATGTACACATAGAAGGTGTTGCTGCAGCCGACACCACGCCAGACAGGACCACATAAAGCTGATCTGACATGGGCATCATTCCCGTTTTCTCTCTGTGGTTGACTGTCGTAGTGTTGTTCCTGTTGTTTATCCCATGTTATCATGCTTTACGGGGTCACAGCTGCGTTGTGTAATTGTGGTACGTGAAGAGAGTATGACTGAAAGAAAATATATATACAACCTTATGGTATTTTCTGCATGGTAAAATGAATGACACTTTTTCATGCATAGTTGCCATGTGATTTTTTTTTCTTCCCTGTTACTTTTTTTTCTCCATATACAACACTCATTCTACAGTTCCAGATGATATAATCTATTTATCTTTATTCATTTTACATGGTATGCTCTTATTGAAATACAAAACAATACATCAAGATATAGTACATAATAAATACCCTGACAGCACCTCGCTGCAGGGGTTGTTACTATGGCGTAACATTCCATAAACAATCACCAATTACTGTTGCTTTCAAAACATATATGATGAACATGTTTGTCTCTTGTGTATTCCTAATAAGTAACATGATATACAGGAGACTTTTAACACAAACTCCCTAATACAAAAACGGCGCATAATCAAAGCAATAGGCTACTATAGGGGGAAACATGACGAGTATCTTCTGTCACACGCTAACTTTTCACTCCGTTGATATATAAGTTTCTGCGGCAACAGGAGAATAGAAATGTAGGGGACATATCAGCATGCAGTATTAGAACACTACAACGCATTATATAAAACTGAAAGGTAAAATAAAACGCACAACACTGGATGAAACACACACACACACACACACACACACACACACACACACACTTTCTGCTATTCGCTCTAAATCATTACAACAGCAATAAATCAATTTGGGTTAACATTAAAACAAAAATACTGAATTACACAGACCGTCCCGTTGTGTATAGCTTGTTTTAAGAATATTTTGATGGGATGTCTGCTCCGCGTCGTCGTCTCGCAAGATTCACCTATCGTTCCTGCCTTGCCCAGCGTCAGGCCATCCTCGCCACCTTGTCAGCCTCCTTCCAGCAGCCGTGGCCCGTCATAACCTTTACTGTTTGTACTTGAGTTTCGTGTTTATTTTGAAGAGAACGGAAAAATTATGGGGAAGGTAGGAATACTGTAATATCTTGTAACACTGTACATGCGTAGTGAATAATATACATGATAGATACGGAAGATGACTATAAAGAAATTAACAACAAAAACATGACAACGACAACGGCAACAACAACAGTGAGTACAAAACATGGATATACACAACAATACGAGAAGATTCAACTTGGTAAAGAAAAAAAAAATGAAGAAAGGAAGAGAAGTCGAATAGAAACGAGAACAGCGGATGAAAAAAAAAAGAAAAAGAAAAGAATGGAGCAAGGAGGTGGAGGACGAGGAGGAGAAAAGGGAAACGTGACTGAAGTAACGGACGCATAAGAAGACGTGAAGCAGGAGTCCTAAATATTTTCCAAGAATGACTTGCACAATATAATCTATCTTCCTTTTGACTCCACCTATGTACGTACATTCATTTTCTCTCTCTCTCTCTCTCTCTCTCTCTCTCTCTCTCTCTCTCTCTCTCTCTCTCTCTCTCATCTTTTAATTACCTTCACCTCATTTTCCTTTGTCATATAAACTCCTAATCTTTCTTTCCTCTCCTTCTAACTCCTTTGTCTCCATGCTTCATTTCTATTACATTCCTCCCTTTATGCACTCATTCCCTTCTCATTGTTCTATGCAAAAATCCCTGTCATGTTAATCATCATTCCCTGCATCACATTCTCTCCATGACTTGACTAATATTGTTGTCCTTCATATATCTTCCTATATTTCTACGTGGTTTTCATCTAAACATAAAATCCAGCAAGTTAAGAGGAGTGAAAGGCTTTAGTTTATAGATACGTACGTATATTGGCCCTTTAGTCTTAATTCATTGTAACTTTGAGTCACCTTCTACACCGGAGTTTTGTCTTTCCTTTTCGTTCGCAAAATGGCAACAGAAAAGATATCGAAATGCACACACCTTTCTAATCAGACGAGATGAGAAAGTGACAATCATATTAACTTTTTACACACACACAGACACACACACACACTCTCTCTCTCTCTCTCTCTCTCTCTCTCTCTCTCTAGTCAAGTAAAGACGAACTGAGGTTTTATTATTGTCAGATATATGTTGTTACTGTCATGCATGTGAGATACGACAGAAAGGAAAGCTGTAAGGATCTGATATCAACAGTATGGCATAATATATGAGTGTACATACAACTTGTAGCGTTAAGTGATAAGACAGATGGATAATTCAGTTTCTTTTGCAGCAGTTTTCAAATGTATGAATCTGAATTTTTTTTTTTTTTTCATATTCATACATTTGTTAAAGGTAATGAAAGGGAATTGAAAATGTGACAAAAGGAAAGAGAGGACGACAAGGAAAAAAAAACATTGAAGGAAAAATAAACCAGAGTAGGAAAAGGTTAACACGAAAAATAAAGATATGAAAGAGTAAAATCATGAAGAAAACAAAACGAAGATATGAGGAAGAGTAAGAACAAGAAAAATATTGACAAAAACAAGAAGAGCAAGAACCAGAACAAGAACAGGAAAACAAAAACACAAACAAGAACGTGAGGTAGTAAAGCAAAAAGAAGAAAGAAGAAGAAGAAGAAGAAGAAGAAGAAGAAGAAGAAGAAGAAGAAGAAGAAGAAGAAGAAGAAGAAGAAGAA
>NC_059296.1:14901937-14916937 GCF_017591435.1 Portunus trituberculatus
CTAGTTGCATCTCACATCCTCCTCTATGCTTCTTAGTCATACATGTTTACTTGCTTCGTCAGCTGAAGAACACATCGCTGGAGGGATTCCCGTGTCTTGCCTTACTTTAAGCGTAATCTTATTTATTTGTCAAGCTGTCCTTGTCTAATTTAATTTCATTCGTTTTTATGTCTTTTTGTATATAGTGAGCTTTTCGTGGTGTTGTGTATAGTCTTAAATGTAATCTATCTGTCAGTCAATCAATTCCTCTACACACCTCACCTCTCTCTCTCTCTCTCTCTCTCTCTCTCTCTCTCTCTCTCTCTCTCTCTCTCTCTCTCTCTCTCTCTTCAGAAGGCTCTCCTCGGAAATGCCACACGTCTTAGGAGTGTTGCCGAGCGCCAATCTGCCTCACGAGGTGTTGGCTCTCCAGCAGGTGAATTGAAGTGCGTGAGTAAATAAACAGTAAGTTGAGCGGAAGACACAAACGTTTGGGTGAGTGACTGGCATTACTAGGAATCTCACCTTGAGCATGAGGCGACGCGACACTCCACACGTATAGATGGTATATAACGAGACTCTTGGGTACATAGAGCTCTTTTTTATGTTCACTGAGGCAAGCATGTATATCCGCTCCTGCTTCTTTAGTGATGGTTTTACTTGTGTCTCTTTACATCACTGCTCACTTACAGTTTTGTGGTTTATGTCTGTCAGTGTATCGTTCTTTTGATCATCCTGTTAGTTAAAATTTTGCAGTGAGCTTCATGTATGTTTTTTACTACATCACTACATGTCTAATTGTAAAGTGACGCCGAAAGAAAAGCGAGTAAGTGCGGGTTGTTTAAGATTCCTATTGTTTATAATCTATCCATTTTACGATGAAATCCTGAATACAACTAAGAATAATTGTTTGAGACCTATAACGTGACCTATATCAGAGCTTTGTGTGTGTGTGTGTGTGTGTGTGTGTGTGTGTGTGTGTGTGTGTGTGTGTGTGTGTGTGTTCGCGCGCTCTTATTGACAAATCTCTGGAATATTCCTACGTGAGACCAGAATATGTTATATCTACCGATGGAACACAATTATACCAGGAGCTGGCCACTCTCCCACAGATAGTGGCGTGAAACTGTTTCTTTCACGTTTTATTGTTCTGGTTTTCTCTGTTAAGTATCACCCGCAGGTCCGCAGCATCCTCACTAAATCATGTACTAATGTCATCCCGTTCTGACAGCCTGTAGCTCTCGAGATATGTAGGAGCCTTCACTCTCAGGAACCCACAAGTGCTGGGCGTGTCCATGTGTGGATACAGACCAGATTCAAGGCTACTCTGCTCATTAATTAAATCTCTTCTCTTCCCTGACCAGTTATTCCCAATCTCTTGATCTGGACCGCCATGTTGTAGCACATCTTTTTCCTTCCCTCGCCACGGACACTCATCAAATAGTCTGTAACTCATGCCTCGTGAAAGTAGTGCCGACACTCAATGTTAATAACATATTGCCATCTTCTGCAAATGTGTGTGTGTGTGTGTGTGTGTGTGTGTGTGTGTGTGTGTGTGTGTGTGTGTGTGTGTGTGTGTGTGTGTGTGTGTGTGTGTGTGTGTGTGTGTGTGTGTGTGTGTGTATGTGTGTGTAGACATCCATCGTGACATTATTCATGGTGCCCGTCCTGTAGCGTTTTATACTTTCCTTGGTGAAGAGATCCTGTTCCTTTCCCCTTTGCTATTTACAGAAACGTTCCAGCAGCATTATATTGACACGCATCGTTCGTCTTTCTTCCTGCCTCTGTGTGACTGACCACTGGTATCACATGGGCGTTTTAATTACACCACAATGCTCTTTACAACACGCTGGTTTGTGGGTATCAGAGCAAGTCATTTCACTACAAGAATTGGCGCTACATGACCCCGTTGCATTGCCACAGAACCCTCTCACTGCCACACACTTTCACGTTATCACCGACTATTTTTTCGCAAACTTATTTTTTAACTACACCCTAAAGATTAGTTTTCTAGACTATAAAAGGTAGAAATTTAGCTATTATTTTCTCTCATGTCCATGCTAACAGTTCATTTACAGTGATACGAATGCAGGAAAAAAATCATATTATTAATATTGTTGTTGATATTATCATTATCATTATCATCATTGTCATTATTATTATTATTATTATTATTATTATTATTATTATTATTATTATTATTATTATTATTATTATTATTATTATTATTATTATTATTATTATTATTATTATTATTATTATTATTATCTATGATTATTATTATTACTATTATTATTATTATTATTATTATTATTATTATTATTATTATTATTATTATTATTATTATTATTATTATTATTATCATTATTATTATTATTATTATTATTTATTATTATTATTATTATTATTATTATTATTATTATTATTATTACTATTATTATAATTATTAATAATATCATTATTATTATTATTATTATTATTATTATTATTATTATTATTATTATAATTATTATTATCATTATTATTATTATTATTATTATTATTATTATTATTATTATTATTATTATTATTATTATCATTATTACTAGTATTACATAAAAAAATAATAATAATAATATTATTATTATTATTATTATTATTATTATTATTATTATTATTATTATTATTATTTATTATTATTATTATTATTATTATTATTATTATTATTATTATTATTATTATTATTATCATTATTATTATTATGTAATAATAAAAATTATTATTATTATCATCATTATTATTATTATTATTATCATAATTATCATTATTATTATTATCATTATCTACCATTGTTATCAGTATAAAAAGTAGCCAGAATATCAATGATAATAAAGAAAACATTTATTCACTTACCCAAATTCTTAATACGAAAGATGTCTCACGAAAAAAAAAGAAAAGAGACAAATCCAGAAATGATGATATTAATGTAACCTGACCGAGTGCGTACTGCAAGCTTAATACCGTTACTAGTCCGTTGCCTCAGCCTCGCCTGTGAGAGCAGGGAACACTCAGGGACTGCTCTGCGCAGTCTCCCTGTCAGCCAGTTATCGTGGCGAGACTATCATATACAGAGGCGAGAAGAATTATTAATTGATGGTTTCTCATTATATTTAATAGTACAAATGAGAAGTAGTCTTGCTTCATGTTACGTAATATTCTCTCTCTCTCTCTCTCTCTCTCTCTCTCTCTCTCTCTCTCTCTCTCTCTCTCTCTCTCTCTCTCTTATCCCGCCTTACAACAAAGAAAGGATGTGGATGTGCGTGTAACTTTTCTTTCTTTTTTATTTATTTTTTTAATATATTTTTTTTCCATGACCACGTATGATTATGGAGTTAAAAGTGCGTGTGCGTGTGTATGTGTGTATGTTATGTACGCCTCAGGCAGCAAACCTTCCCATCTGATCTCGATAGTTGCACACACACACGCACACTCGAACACACGGATTGTCACACGCACACAGGAATACCATTGAAGCATATATCAACAGCTCTCTAGTGTGTGTGTGTGTGTGTGTGTGTGTGTGTGTGTGTGTGTTTTAGAAATTTTAATGATAAATGACAGTGACAATGATGATGATAATGATAATAATAAATGATAAATGATAATAATAATAATAATAATAATAATAATAATAATAATAATGATAATGATAATAATGAATAATAATAATAATAATAATAATAATAATAATAATAATAATAATAATAATAATAATAATAATAATAATGATACTACTACTACTACTACTACTACTACTACTACTACTACTACTACTACTACTAATAATAATAATAATAATAATAATAATAATAATAATAATAATGATAATGATAATAATAGCAACATTAACAACAATAATAATAATAATGTAAAAACAATATCAAAATGAATAACTTAGAAAATAATAATGATAAAACTGAACTTCACAAACAAGCAAAAAAATACGATAATAGCTTCTATGAATTTGTATAACTTTTACCCCCTCTTTCCTTCCCCCCAGCTCTCTCTCACTCTCTCTCTCTCTCTCTCTCTCTAGTTGGGTCAGTCACTCCTTCATTTCCTTTACATTAGTTATAAGTCAGTTCGGGAGCAACACAAAGGCTGTCACATCACTTGCAGGCACCCGAACAAGATGCGCTACATTTCCTGCAAGAGCGTGGTACGTAATTTGCTGCAATGAATAAATTAACCCTCTTCACTATAAGACATTTCTCGTAGTAATCACCTATGCATTTATTATTATTCATTTTTTTACAGAACAGTCTCTTGAGTAACGCTGAAATCTAGAAAAGGAAAAAAAATGTCATAGATTCTCTCTCTCTCTCTCTCTCTCTCTCTCTCTCTCTCTCTCTCTCTCTCTCTCTCTCTCTCTCTCTCTCTCTCTCTCTCTCTCTCTCTCTCTCTCTCTCTCTCTCTCTCTCTCTCTCATTTATCTATCTACTTCTTTTAACATTAACAAACGATACTTTTCGCATTAGTTCAATAAAGTTAAATCATCATTTCTAAACGTATTGAATGAAGCAGGTCAGTTTTCTCATACAACGACACAGAAAACTGAGGCAGTATTCACCCTGTCTCTGCGGACCGAACCTTCCAAATAAGGAGGCTTTGAAAGGAAGAAAGACGTTTATCTTGTTGTAAGTGAATACCATCCCGGAAAGCATCGTATTATAACATGGTATACAGAAAAAAAATAACTATATATTCTGGAAAGGTGTTTGCAAAACCACCGTAAATCTTTGGTTGGTCTCGTTTCATATCAAGTGATAAATGAAAAGTGCAACTGTCACGACACTCACAAGGCACAGCTGCTAAATTACCTCTCATGATCCTTCAACTGAAGTCAACACGTGGGATCACTGACCGGATAGAGAGTCTAACAAAGTATGTATTTCAAAAGTTACGTGAAAGCATAAATCTTCGAAGTGAAATATGAAAAAAAGCAATATAACAGACAGAATAGAGGCTAAAGGCAAAGAATAGACGAAAGAGAAGAGAAGAGAAGAGAAGACAAGGTAGGAGAAGAGAAGGAAAAGAGAAAAAAAGAAGAGCAGAAAAGAGAAGGTGGGAGAAGAGAAGAGAAGAGATAAAAAACGAGAAGGAAAATACGAAGAGGAAAAAGAAGAGAAGAAAAAAAAAAGATAGAAGAGATGAGATGACACAAAAAATAAACGAGAAGGGAATATAAGAGAAGAAAACAAAAGATGAGAAAAAATGATGAGATGAGAAGGGAAGGGAAGGCAAAAAAAAAAAATGAAAATAAGACAAGAGAATGAGAGGAGAAGAAAGGGAACAAAAAATCAGAAGTGAAGACAAAAGAAAATAAGACAAGACAAGACAAAAAAAAAAGAAGGGAATGTAAGATAAAAAAAAATACAGAAATAAGAAAAGAGAGGAAACGGGAAGGAAAGGTAAGGAATGAACCAGAATAACAAAAACAAATATAAGGATGGGAATAGAACGGAGAACAACAGAAGCGGGAAGAAGGGAAGAGACACAGAGAGTACTCGAGAAAAAGGGAGGGTGAAGAGGAAAGGGAGGGGGTTGGTGAAAAGGGGCAGCAAGTACTCATTACCTGAGGGGTCGCTCCTGGAACACTTTACTACATCTCAGTAATCTGTGGGCCATCTGTCGTCCTCTCTCACCGCTCGCCAAGAATGAAACGCTGTCATCGCTGTCCATCTCACTTCTGTCTCTCCTCATCTTCGTCTGGCTTTTTCTTCATCTTAAAGTGTAATCTTCTCATATTTTTTCGTCTCTTGCATTTTTTTTTCTTTTCACTCATTTATTAAACTATTTTGCTTTTGTCTTTGTTTTTCTTTAACCTGTCTACATTCGTTCCTTCCTGCTCAATGTTTCAAAGAGTTTTCTTGCATTCATACAAAAATGTGAATTTCTAAGTTTTCTTTTTTTTTTTTTTTTATTTCGAGTTACTTTGCTATTTCCTCATGCCTGTCTGACTATATTCTTCTCTCTCTCTCTCTCTCTCTCTCTCTCTCTCTCTCTCTCTCTCTCTCTCTCTCTCTCTCTCTCTCTCTCTCTCTCTCCACTCTTCCCACCCACAAACCTTTCCTCCTCTCTTCGTCTTTCATTAGCATATCATTTGTTTTAACTTTCATGCGTGCTGGTCATAAATACACTGGGAGAGTAGCGCGGCCAAACATGGCTTTACAAGTACTATTTTAGCACTGCACGGTTTCCTCACCTGTCTACTGGTACCTTCTCACCTTGCCACACATCACAACTAACTACAATGCCTTTTTTTTTCCTCCTTTCCTTTTTTTTTTACCTGGTTCAAGGGCGGAATGTCTACCTCGAGTCATGAATAACTTCCTCACCTCTTACCCACACTTGTACATGAGGGCTCTTTGTCACCTGTACGAGCACCTGGAGACACCTGTAATTTCATGCTTCCAGTCGGGCACTTCCACACTCTATCTCAGTACTTGATCATGACGATGGGTGGTTGTGCTTCTTTTTTTTTTCTGTTTCTCCTCACTGCCACGCAATCATGGCATGCGTGAACACTTTATAACAAGACCAGGAGTGCTTTCACCTCCTTCACCTTTGCTGTTCATCATAATGTCCGTCTCAATAAATGATCGTCTACAAACACACGGACAAACTGATTCACATATACACGTACAGGCGAGTGCTTGCTATCTCTCTCTCTCTCTCTCTCTCTCTCTCTCTCTCTCTCTCTCTCTCTCTCACACACACACACACACACACACACACACACACACACACACACACACACACACACACACACACACACACACACACACTACACATTCCCACCCACGTACACAGTCATTCTTTATATTCTTGTATTTCGTTACACAAAGCAAATATTGTATATATAACATAAACTTAAGCTGGGTACAAACAAAAATGAGAGAGAGAGAGAGAGAGAGAGAGAGAGAGAGAGAGAGAGAGAGAGAGAGAGAGAGAGAGAGAGAGAGAGAGAGAGAGAGAGAGAGAGAGAGAGAGAGAGAGAGAGAGAGAGAGAGAGAGAGAGAGAGAGAGAGAGAGAGAGAGAGAGAGAGAGAGTGTGTGTGTGTGTGTGTGTTCCTATGATAAATCTATAAACCTGCTTTTCTTGAAGACATAAAAAAAAAAAAAACGTCCCCAAAAAATCACTGAAAGTTTTCCTTAATTTTATATAAGAAAAATGTCGCTTTGATGCTCAGTGAAATATTTCCGAACGCTTTCAACAACTTGTCACACTTATTAAGTCTTGCAAGCAGCGCGCGGGGTCAGGTCAAGTCAGGTCAGGTCAGGTCACGGTGATGAAAACTTAAAACACGGAAAATCTTTTGAGGAAACTGATTCTCCCCTTTTGACATACTGGTATTAAAGTGCAAAGAAATGAATGCGGGAAAGAACCAAGAGAAAAGAGATGATGAGAGAGAGAGAGAGAGAGAGAGAGAGAGAGAGAGAGAGAGAGAGAGAGAGAGAGAGAGAGAGAGAGAGAGAGAGAGAGAGAGAAGCAATGACAGACTGGACCGAGAAGAGACGAGAAACATGACGACAGGAAAGAAGATAGGAATGAGGCAGAATGAGTCAGGATGAATCAGAAGACAGGAAAAGAAAGAACAGAAGGACAGGGTAGAAAATAAGAGAGGACAGAGAAGAAAAAGTATAAAGGAAAAAAAAATAGGAGAGAATAAAAACTGGAGGTGTGCTGGACGCAAAGGAAAAATAAATATGAGAAGACAGAAGGAGGAAGATGTGAGAAGTGCAAAAATATAATAAAGAATAGAGGAATGCAGCAACAAGAGAGGAAAAAAAAAGAACTAAATAATGAGACAAACCATTTAAAAAAGAAAAATATAAAGATCGAACTTGCTAACTAACTGAATCAAAATATCGCAGAGAACAAATAAATCACAAGAATTCACCACAAAATACTAAATAAAAAAACATATATATATACGCTCGAAACCATGCGTACACTAATATAGGAGACTCGAACCGCCAGCATCACATGAGAAGTTAGTTTCTATACTGACGAGCTACCTGGAGGCAAAGAAGATGGAGGGGAGGTCTCAATAACAAGGCAATGCACGGGAGAGGAAATGAGGTAGTGCAGAGAAGGGTCGTCAATAAGGGAAATAGAGAGATAAGAGTGGCTGGGAAGGGGCGACTGAGAGAGGGGAGAGAAGTGGGATGAAATAAAAGACAGATAAATAGAGGGAACATCAGCCAATGGTAAAGAGAGGGAAAGAAAGGATGCATGGACGAAGGAAGGGAGAAGGGTAAACCAGGATGACAGGGTAGAGAAGATGAAACAGTGTGCATGAATGGAGGAAGAAGGGATACGAGAATAAAACAGGACAAAAAGGAAAAAAATATATATACGAACGAGAGGAGGAAGAGTGGAATCAAGGTGACGGCAGAAAGGAGGTAGTTGTTCATGATCGAAGGAAAAGAGAAGGAAAAAAAAAAAAGAAAAAAAAGTGAGAAGAAAAGAAATGCATGAACAAAAGGGAGAAGGAAACCGAGAGGAGAAAGTAATAAAGTGGAAAATGAATAAATGAAAGAAAAATGGATTTACATGAAAAGAAAAATAACAGAAAAAAACTGACGAGAAAAATGAATAAGTATATGAACAAACGAATGAAGAATGAAAAGAAAAAAAAAAGAACAACGCAAATTACAAGAGATTAACATGAACGAAAGCAAAAAGTAAAAAAAAAAAAAAAAAAAAACGTTAGGATACAAAGGAAAGATAGAAACAAATGAACAAAGAAATGAAAGAGTAAAAATAAGACAAAAAATCACATAACCGGAAAAGGAAAGGAGAAAGAAAAAAGAAGAAAGAAAGAAAAAAAAAAAATACATATACACGAACAGACGAAGGGGGAGAAGATAAACAAAGTCAATCCAAAAAACAAAAGAAGAGAAGAGAAACATACGAACAAAGGAAGAAAGAGAGAAAGAGAATAAAAAAAAAACACTAAGGAAGGAAGGAAAGAAGGAACGAAGAAAGAAAGAGAAGAGAAGACAAATACAAGAAAGAATGAAGGAAAGGAGGAAGAGAAGAGAAGAAAAAGAAAACATGAACAAAGGAAGATAGGGAGAAAAAGAACAAGAAAACACACCAATGGAGAAATTGAAGAGAAAGAGAAGAAAAATATAAGAAAGAAAGAAGGAAGAGATAAATAGAAGAGAAATATAGAGAGAGAGAGAGAGAGAGAGAGAGAGAGAGAGAGAGAGAGAGAGAGAGAGAGAGAGAGAGAGAGAAATATACAAAGGAAGGAAGGAAGGGAGAAAGAGAAGAGAAAAAATAATGTACCAAGAAATGAAGAAAGAGAGGAAGAGAAGAAAAAAAAAAGTTTACGAAGGAAAGAAGGAAGGAAGAAAGAGAATAGAAGGAGAAAGAGAAAAGAAGATAAGCATACGGACGAAGGAGCAAGGGAAGAGGGAGGGTAAGAGTAAACGAGGCTAAAGCACAAAAATCAATACCAATCATCCCTAACAATTGCGAGTATCGAGGGGAAAATCGGGGCTTCCTGCGTCGTGAGGGACAGAAGCAGGCGCGTCCTCTGTACCTAGCCCAGGGAGGTGGAGGGGGAGGGGTGAGAGGCACGTCATTATCCAGAAAGTGGCGGTTTGGGGAGCACGGCGGTTCTACGGTACGATGTGGGTGTGATGGGAGAGGCACGTCATGGGCACGACACACCTGGGGCATCGGGAAAGTGAGGTACCTGGGGGGAAGGGTTGATCTGTTTGCTACTTCACCTATCTGTTCATTGTAAGGTTTGCATGCTTTAAATGTCTGTTTGTTTATCTGTTTATCTATCGGTTTGTCTATCCATGAGGTAGTCTGTCCTTGTGTCTTTAACAATATCTCTTTATCTATGTTTATTACTCCGTCGTGTAGGTAACCATATCTCTGTCTGTTTATCTCTCTTGCTGTCTACCTACCTTTTCGTCTGTCTGTCAATACGGTCATTTATCTATCTGTGTGTCTATTTATCGACTGTGTTACCTATCTACCTACAAAGTTCTCAACCAATGTGCTAATCTAGTAATCTTTTCTGGTTATGTATTTATATTGGAACACAGGAACACACACACACACACACACACACACACACACACACACACACACACACACACACACACACATACAAAATACACACACTGTCAAATAAAACCTACAAGAAGACAGCCTTAGTTCAACCACAAAATAGTCCTGGAGAGCATGGGCAGCAGTGGCCCGGGGAGAGGCGTATAGAGGCCGGCGTAAAACACTGGGTACTGACCTCAAATTCTCCGACATCAGTGCAGTGAGGCAGCAAGTAAGGCTAATGGAATCCTGAGCTTACTACGAACAAAAACATAATAACACCACCAGGCACAAGTCTTGTCAAACCACCTCGCCTCTTCTTGGGTTTGTGTCTCGACTCTTCTTTTGGATATGCTGGTACTGAGACATTAGTGGGATGCAACATATAACAACGGTAATGGCGTCCTGAACCATAAAAATAAGCTACGAAGAAACACTTAAAACTTGATTAATTCCATCAGTTTGTCAGGGTACGAAGGAAAATTCATCAGTTCTTCAAATATACGAAGGATTGCAGGCACATCTTGGCTTCACTTCACTTAATGGTCGCATCCTGTTCTATGTTCCTTAGTATAAAGCGACTGGACTTGTACATCATTAGCGCAAACTGCTACTTTTGCCAGAAAGTGATGGAGCTCTTAACTTTAATTGTATTCTGTAATGCCAGTGACCTTTTGGATCAATCGAGCGATGAATGTGTCCAGTGCGGAAGAGAAGAAGTGAGGGCATCGTTGCATGACAGTGTAAAAGCACAAGTTGAACGGGATTCGAGTCAACTCAGCTAACACTTGTCTTCTTCCTCTTTCAGTTTGAGTCAAGGTAATCTAAGAGTGCAGTACAATGAATGATAATCGTAATGACCAAGGTAATGCAAGGGTGGTAAGCAATCATGCAGGCACACTTATACCACACTCCTGGTAAACAGAGACAAAAATTAACACTTTCCTTGAGTTTACTAATATAAAAACTGCCCACCCAGATAATATAAAATTGCAGTTATACACGAAGTCCATTTACAGTGTATGTATTTTCCCTTCAATTCTTATCTGATAATGATATATCAATTGTCAGATTTTGTAAAGAGACAGTCAGTACATCAAAGGAGGTAAGGTCAACAGAAAGAACGTAGAGTGGAGCAGGTCATTTGACTTCCAAAGAATATTCTACTGTACTAGAAATACTCATCGTTATGAATATTCCATAATTATTGTAGTAGGTACTTGGTGTGTGGAAATTCTTACTGCAAAATGCGATCATTAGTGATGACTGCTTGGGTGGTGTGGATGAGAGGATGTCACATAGGAAAAAAAGCAAGATGGTGCCACGGTGATGACTGGTGTTAAATGTCTTATTATATCACAAATATATTTCTTAATACTGCATGCGTAGTGTACAATACGCATCTCGGTTCCTGTCTCCATCTCACTTCCTTTCTTGCCTCATCTGCTGCTCTCTCTCTCTCTCTCTCTCTCTCTCTCTCTCTCTGATTACTTTCTCTACTACTGACTTAAGAAAATTTATAGTCAGCTCGGTAATAAACTATATTGAAATTATAATACCTTAAATCTATCTTGAAAGTTTTGCATTTAATGGCTAACTTAACTGTACTTAAAGGATAAATCTAAGTACCTCATGTGTAGTTACCACAATATTTCTCAATAACAAACCTGAAATTAGTAGAGGTAATCAAAATTCATTAACGAAAATAAATAACGCTGTGATTATGTAAGAGAAAACACATTGTATCTTTTTTATAAGTAAAAGACTTAACATTAAGTCATTCCGTATAACACACATCATCCTAATCTTGCTAAATTATCAATTTCTTATTCATAATAAAGTAAATAACATAAAATTGTGTTGGCTGATTACCTGGATAATTCATTATTTACAGATAGCCAAAAAGGATCATCTATAGAGATAAAACCTTATATTGATGGCTAGTTTATGATAAAATCGACGTCGTGATATTTTTAATAAAAATACACTATACCTTACGTGCTTAAACTGGGAAGGAAAGGCGACAGGAGGAGTGGCTCCGGGATGACTAAGTTACATAAAACACATCATTATTATGAAAGAGAAAACGCTATCTATCCAAAACTTCGATTCATCCAAGCTAGTCTTCCCAGTGTAAAATTCAACAAAACAGGATTCTACTTGACTGCCTGAAACTTCCTCGGCTCAATCCCCCACACTCACTTCCCACAACCACCGCCCATTACCATGTCGACTGACTTGACTCGGGCCACGCTGGGTTCGGACATCACTGAGACCACTCGTAGTATTATACAAGGAAAAGCCTTAAACCTCTTATCGCAGTGACCAGAGCCCCACCCTGTCATTAGCGCTCCTGATAATTAGGCGACTCAGCTACGGCGAACTCACAAAACACTAAATTTTCTGTTGACTGTAAATCCAACAAATAATCAACCATTAAGTTTTCTTCCTGTGCAACAACCTCTTCTTCCTCCTCTTCCTCCTCCTTCTCCTTCTCTTCCTCCTCCTCCTCCTCCTCCTCCTCCTCCTCCTCCTCCTCCTCCTCCTCCTTCTCCTTCTCCTTCTCCTCCTCTTCCTCCTCCTCCTCTGAGTAAAGGAATTATTAGAGGTGAGGGGTGATTGTAAAATTGTTGATGAGTATAGGTAGTAAAGGTGCCATGCTTACCTGTTGCTCTGCTCACCTGACCTCTTCTCTTACCCCGCAGCCATGATCTGACTCACCATCGCCTCCCCTCCCTCTTTCTATCCCTCCCTCCCCAACTCACCTCCTCCTCATCCCCTCCTCTGGCCAGTGCCGTAAGGTGACTCTGCTTAATCGCTTCTAACATATACACGAGAACTCACCCTGCAGGTTTGCTAATAATCCTTAATCTCATGCAGTGCTCTCTGTTTTTCTCTTAGTTTATTTTATTTGATTTTTTGTTGTTTCCAGAGCGAGTAATACGCTGTTCATTTATAAAGTTGTTTTTTCCCTCGTGCAACATCTACTTTTGAACTTTAACGTGAAGTCATTTTTTGTCCCCAAGCATTACGTGTTACAAGGTTATTCCGGAACTTGGCCGAGAGGGAGAAAAAACAAAAAAACAAGAAGGGATGGAGGTAAACTACAGCTCTACCGATACTTTTCTTACCTCCGTTTTGAAAGGCTAATTGCTGAAGAAATTACATTTCTCACAGAAATCTCCCTTTGGCTTCAGTTACATATACATTTTATTGTACAATGTGACAGATAATTAATTTTCGATCTTTTTTTTTTTATATTTTCGTGCACCGTTACCTGGTTATATAACCTCACGAGAGAGAGAGAGAGAGAGAGAGAGAGAGAGAGAGAGAGAGAGAGAGAGAGAGAGAGAGAGAGAGAGAGAGAGAGAGAGAGAGAGAGAGAGAGAGAGAGAGAGAGAGAGAGAGAAAGAGGACAGCAGTATATGAAAATTATACACACACACACACACACACACACACACACACACACACGACCATCGTCTCCTCGTCTCCCCTGCAACAAGACGACAAGAACAAGCCTCTTCACCACCTTCAAGAAGTAACTGCCAACAAACCTGATGAGCCACGCTCCCGCCAAGGACAAACAGGACAGGCATCAGGCATCAGCTGAGAGGGAAGAGGGAAGAGGACAAACACGAGGGCGGGTGACTGAGACAACAATTATGTGAATGAACTGTTGCCTCACTGTCTGCTTGAGTGGGAGAAAGAGAGAGAGAGGGGGAGAGGGAGACAGGGTGGGGTTTGTGTATGTTCCTGTTACTCTCCTACTCTTGTGTTGTGCTTTTTTGTGTGTGCGTGTGTGTGTGTTCTTGCTTCGTGGATTTGTGTTACTTACTGTCTGCGTTAAGTGTGAAGATCTATTAGTTATTTTTGAATGCATAAGACTTATTCTGCAGCTGCTCCTACTACTACTACTACTACCACCACTACTACTACTACTACTACTACTACTACTACTACTACTACTACTACTACTACTACTACTACTACTACTATCACTACTACTACTACTATTACTTTTACTTCTACCACTACTACTACTACTACTACTACTACCAATAATAATATTACTACTTACTCCTTCTTTTACAACAACAACTACTACTACTACTACTACTACTACTACTACTACTACTACTACTACTACTACTACTACTACTACTACTACAACTACTACCACTCATTTCGAAATCCCGAACAGTAAAATGAAAGACGTCTGGAAACTGAATTTAACACCACTTAACACACTTATCGCTGTGCAGAGTAATAACCTCCTAACCTAAACTCCAGCTGTGAACCGTGATATACTTAAGGTTAGAAGGTCATTATGTGGCGCTGGATCTAGTTAAACCCTTCAGTACCACGGCGAGTTTCAATATTCATTCTGCTTACTATTTGATGATTTTATACAGCTTCAGAAACTCATGTGTGAGGGGATTGGAATAGTAAAGACTGTAGCCATTAACGTTCTGACCTCCATAGACCCTTCCTAATATAAAAAAAAACAACGGTCTAATCGTACAAAAATCTCCAGGTAGAAATGTGTTCCAGTATTGAAGGGGTTAAGAAAAATACTTCACTTCACTGCATGTATGTGGAATGGTCTATCGTCCCTTTAATTCTCTACTACTACTACTATTCCTATTACTACTATTAGTCCTACTACTACTACTACTACTACTACTACTACTACTACTACTACTCCTACTACTATTAATAGTAACACTACTACTACTAAAGATATCAAACTAGATTATTTTTATGTGTTATGTAAGCTAACAACGGTTCGTCCAGATGTTCCTTCCTTCCCACTCACACCTTTCCATTTCCTCTCCACCTCCCCCTACGCCTCCTCGCCTCCCTCCCCACCGCCTGCCTGCTACTCTGACCTTTTCCTCAGC
>NC_059296.1:14921937-14934437 GCF_017591435.1 Portunus trituberculatus
AGAGAGAGAGAGAGAGAGAGAGAGAGAGAGAGAGAGAGAGAGAGACTTTAACCTTTAAACCTCAAATGTGTCCCCAGCCCAAGTCACCTTCACGGCAACACTTTTTACCGGGTCAAAAGTTTGGGGCTTTACACAATAATAGTTCACCCTGAAAACTGTGACACCAAACGAGAAAAACGGAACCGTAATAAATCAAATTCTTGCAGCTTTTCCTCGTCCTCCCTCTGGCTGTGTGGATATCCGTGTCTATGCTTGTATGTAAGCGCTATTATGTATCAAACACTTTGGCGTGAGTTGAGAAACCAACGCAAAAAACGAAGAAAAGGTCACAGTATTTTTACACTGGTGAATGCTATAATGAACTTTCTGCTTTTTGTTGAACTAAACGTTGTAATTATGATAATGTATTAAATAAATATCGATTAACGCACATAACATATTGTCATAAAAGAAAAAAATACACAATCGCAAAATCAATAAATATGATAAATTCAACAGAAAGAAATAATAGTGTTGGTTACCTCCTCCTCGGCATTGTGGGAAAAAGTCAAATTTCCTGGTAAGAAGGCGAGGTTTCCAACTCCCGCCAAGCCCCTGTCCTTGTACTGCCTTATGGGACACACAGGTACCTTGTTAATGATAATGATAATGATGATGTTGATTATAATAAGAACAACAACAGCTAGAAGAACAATAACAAAACAACAACAAAAACAGCAAAAAATACAATAGCAATAATAAAGCAACTGCAACAACAATGATGATAATAATAACAATAATGATAATAATAATAATAGTAATAATAATAATAATAATAATAATAATAATAATAATAATAATAATAATAATAATAATAATGATAATAAATAAAAAAATAACAACATTAATATTAATAGCAGACACGAGCAAGACAAATAGATATACATGAATAATTTATAGACAAATAGATGGAGAGGCACATATTCAAATAACTAAATGAATAAACAAAAATAGAAAAAAAAAGTAATCACAAAACTGTATACAAAACACGAAAACAATTTAACATAAAACAAAACAAAAATACAGACACTTACATCTCCCTCGGACAGCAGCATGTGACCTTTCTTTCATTCATTATTTAGTCAAGACATTCACTGACTGCACCGAACTCATTTACACCAACACCAAACTTGACTAAGGAAAGCAAAACACTGGCAGGAGGTATCATGGAGAAAAGACATGGAGGAAGAAAAGGAAGAAGAGGAAGAAGAAGAAGAGGTGCAGCAAGCATGAAAGGAGGGGGAAAAAGAATTGGAATTTTAGACGGAAGTAGTCATCAGTTAATCAAACAAAACCTGACAAGGAACATGAAGAAAACATGAATTTAACACAAATAGACGAGCGAAGCAAAGAAGGAAATAGTGTTGTATTGTGTTGTGTTGCGTTGTGTTGTATTCTGCTTCCAGGGTTGCTTGCGGAGAGACTTAAACATAGAGGGGAGGAGGGGAACAGGAAAAGGGGAGGGGAAAACCCGAGTGTTAAAGGAGGAGAGGGGAGTGATGGGGAGGAAGAAGGGAGTTCAAGAATGTTTGACTACGTGTTTTTAGAGAGAGAGAGAGAGAGAGAGAGAGAGAGAGAGAGAGAGAGAGAGAGAGAGAGAGAGAGAGAGAGAGAGAGAGAGAGAGAGAGAGAGAGAGAGAGAGAGAGAGAGAGAGAGAGAGAGAGAGAGAGAGAGAGAGTAAATTACCATAATCTAATGGAAGATGAATGGATGAATGTATAATCTTTGTGGTGCTTTAGACAACATGAAAAAAATAATAATGCAAAGCCAATTAGCATATAAAAGCTGAAATTAAAGTAAGAAGCAAATAGCAATGTCATTCTTGCACACACACACACACACACACACACACACACACACACACACACACACACACACACACACACACACACACACACACACACACACACACACACACACACACACACACACACACACACACACTAGCTGACTGCCTGACTAAGTGAATAACCAACTAAATATTTACCTATTTGACTAACGAACAATACAGCACACTATCAAACTACCTATTAATCTAACTAGCTAACTTACTAATGGACACACTCTCCACTAAATTAGTTAACTCACCAAGTTCTGAATTAACTCACCAAATGCAATAAGTAAATACTTATATGGAGAAAGAACACGCCTCACCGGTAGTCAAAAATCGCTCAACTATAACCGAGAAAAACCACAGAGATCATCACAATTCATGAGAGAAAATCATACGAGATATTCCCGTCACGCACCGCATCTTTCTCTCCTTCCAGATAGTATTGCCGTCGAAAAAATAGAGGAGGGATTCTCGACTAAGCTGAACTTCATGTAAAAATAACAATCATAATAAAATAAAATAGGAATACACACGCTAAACAAATTTACCGAATATATTTCCGGAGCACGCCAACAATTTCAAATCTCTTATAATTGACTTTATGGAAGTAATATATCAAAGAGGGATGTTTCTCGCTTTTTATTTTTTCGTGTCCTGAACTATACTTCTGACAGAAAAAGGGGATATGAAAAACACGAAGAGGCTACAATTACCTAAACTCACCTAAAATTCACGTAATTACCAAATACACCTTTCATCTGCACAACAAACTACTCTCCTTCCTTTTCCTCTACACACTGAGCAAAAAACCCTGGTAATTTGCCACACTAGACGCCTCGAAACCAAGCTGGTGTTGCTGCCTGCCTCCTGCTGCTTCTCTCCCGGGACTCTGCTCTCACATTTCATTCCGTGACAAACGACTGCAAAATTAATGTAATCAGCGAGGAGCGTCAGATTTGGCAGCGCTTAGGTCAACAAGACATTATCTCTCTCTCTTCTCTCTCTCTCTCTGAACGAGCTCTCAGAAGGGCACTATAAGGGACCTCTGAATTACTAGAGTCACTGATACCTGTTCTTTAACATTATGGAGCACCCTGATCCGACTCGCCATGACCCTTGCCTCCGACCAACCCTGCCCCCCAGTCCCCTCGAAGACTCTTGGAAGGTTGGTTGCTGCTGTAATAAGGGAACAACAGGAGGGTGCTGTTAAAAAAGTAAAAAAAGATAGGTATAATTTTTCTTTGCGTTGTATCCTGAGGGTGAGGGAAGAGATGCATTCTTTCTTCTCTTCCTGTGGCTTTTTTTCATTGATCTCTTTCTCTTCCTTTCGTCCCTGTCTTGTTATTGTTCCTGTGTTCTCATGTATTATTTTCTGCTTTGCTCCATTTCTACTTTTTTTCTGCATGACCACATTCTCCTGCATTTTACTTTTTTTCCCCATTCACTTCTCAATTTCATCCTCCTTCTCCATTTCCTCCTTCTAGCCATGTCAATTCTCCTTCTGATCCTGTCCTCCGTTCTCTGCCTCATTTTCTCATACCCACCACCAGTTCTCTTTCTGCTCTTATTTCTTTTCACTTCGTCATCATCATTCTCCTTCCATCATGGCCATTGTATAAAGGTGTAGTCTTCATTTCAACCAAGAAAAGGTAAAAAAGTTTCAAAATGGCACGTTGGAAAGTACCAACAAGTACAATCACTCAACTGCTGACGTAATATTTCTACTATCATTTTTTTTTATGATTACATGAATACACTTACGTTTTTTTCCGGTCATTACAAGAGAGAGAGAGAGAGAGAGAGAGAGAGAGAGAGAGAGAGAGAGAGAGAGAGAGAGAGAGAGAGAGAGAGAGAGAGAGAGAGAGAGAGAGAGAGAGAGAGAGAGAGAGAGAGTCATCATCATCGACACCACGACTATGAATTACATAATATAAAACATCCAGCGAACTACATATTTACTCTTGACTTATCGGTGGTTTGTCGTAAGAAATCTCATCGCGTCGCAACCGCAAGATACAATGCTATGCAAAAACAAATAAGACCAGTCTGTATTAAGCTGATTCCGTGCCAAACCACAAGCAGGACGCAAAAAGAGAATAATGAAAGGTGCAGACAAGATCCCCAAGACACCCCGTTGCTGGCTTGACCTCACTCACAATGCTGGGCTCAGGGCATGACTGGTGAAAATATTGGTGACTTCTGACTGGTGGCTCATTGGAAAGTGAGTAGATGAAATGAACCGTAAATGACTAACTGATTTTTTGAGCGAGTAGTGAATGAATGCCAAGTGATAGAGTGACTTAGTGACTGACTGCCATGTTAGTGACTGACTGCAGGGTGACTGGTGGTGGCAGACGGCTCAGTGCCCACCAAGCCAAACCAGATCCTCTTTTACGAGACGCCAGACGCGCCCTAACAACGTCATATCCCTGTTGATAATGGCATCGTCACTCCTCCTGCCAACCATCCATCTCTCTCTCTCTCTCTCTCTCTCTCTCTCTCTCTCTCTCTCTTCGACCTCTCATAAAGTCTCAGGAAGAGTCGGTAATCTTGCAGTATCTTTTTTCTCGCATAACAGGACTAATGGGGGACTTGACCTCGATTTTGTTTACATTCAATTTGGCTGGCGGCGCCTCCCCGGGAAGCTCCAGTGTCTCCCACGGCTCCCCTCGCTGCCGTGGTAAATACACCGATTCTGTGAGCAAACTGACCGATGGTGGATCCGTCAAGTGGCGGTGTTGCGTGACTCACAGTGATTGTGTCGTATCAGCGACGGATTCGGGCCTAATGACGTGGGCGAGGTGGCTTCCCATATCCAGCTGCGTCGGGGCCACACTCACTTCACCTCGTGTGTAGCGTGATCACGTGAGCCATGGAATCCTGGGACGCGCGACACGTGTGCCCCTTTGCCACTCCCCTCTCCTCGCTATTTTTCAGTCATGAATACGTAAATTAATCAACTACCATGGTGGACACAAAGGAGGAGTTGATGTCTTAAAACTCAGGTGCATTAATCCGTGACATGAAGACGGGAGTTACTTACCAAGAGAATGACACGAGAGGTAAAAATAGAAGACAAGGGATGGTTTTGGAAACAATACTCACCCTTTTTCTGCGGATGAAGAACAAGTAACTGTGCATCAGAGGTGGGCAGGTGGTCCTCAGGGCGGGTCACGCTGGGGCAGCACTCGTCATACACACCTGCGGGCGTAAACAATTAGACAATGACGCGGCACAACACCCTCAGGGATCAACAGATGCAATTCTCGCCAGAGATAATCTCATACAACGGCTTCTATTACAGACAACAAAATTAAGACAGGAGTCTATCCGCTGCACTCAGGGAGGCTAGGAAGGCTGCGCAGGGCCTGGGAGTGACTCTGTGGTGCGGCGTGAGTCTTAAGGGCTATACAGGTAACTCAGCTAACTGTACTCTGGTCCTCCTACGCCTCTTCTGCCTCAGCCTCCTCCTCCTCCTCCTCCTGCCTCTCCATCGCCTCTCCTCCTGCCTGCAGAGTGATGGTGTACTGTCGGAGAAAGTCGCCTGTTGCCTCATTAGTGTCGATTGGTTGTGCTGCCGTGGCTGCTGATCCTACTGGTCCTGCCATTGCCGCTGCTGCTGCTGCTGCTGCTGTTGATGATGATGGTGGCAATGATGGTGCACAAAAATGTTCATGGAAATTATTTTGCAATCAAGCTGTGCACACAAAAATTGTTACCTCTGCGGCATCAAGCCAGCTTTAAAATACGACTCATTTAGCTATTTCCATGTTGTCAATTATTTACGAGGAAAACTTTCATATAGTTCTTATTGCAGATCCGTACCCAAGCATTTACTACAAAGCAATTTCCTTTCTTCGAGCACAAACATTAAAATTTAGTTTATCATGTACATACAAGACATTTTGAAAATTAGAAACCCTTTGGTAGCGACAGAAACAACAATAAGAGCAACCTACTATTAGCATTATTACAGGCGCCATTAGCACAGGCAGCATTACCAGAACAGTAACTAAAATTATAATCTGGAAATGGTAATAATAGTAATAATA
Organism: Portunus trituberculatus; assembly: GCF_017591435.1. Taxonomy (NCBI): domain Eukaryota; kingdom Metazoa; phylum Arthropoda; class Malacostraca; order Decapoda; family Portunidae; genus Portunus; species Portunus trituberculatus. The sequence goes on from NC_059296.1 coordinate 14,927,864, forward strand.
ATGATAGTAATAATAACATTGATAATAATAATGATAATGATAATAATGATAATAATAATAATAATAATAATAATAATAATAATAATAATAATAATAATAATAATAAAATAATAATGATATAATAATAATAATAATAATAATAATAATAATAATAATAATAATAATAATATTAATAATAATAATAATTATAATAATAATAATAACAATTGTTATAATTAATGACAGTAACAACTAGAACAACAACGACAACATCATCAACAACAACAACAACAACAACAACAATAACAACCATCACCACTACCACCACCAACAACATCACCACCACCACTACCAACAATAATATTCCAGCTCCATGTCATTTACAAACAAAGACACACGACCTAAGGCATTGTTCTTATCCACTTTCCCCATCAGGGCAAAGTTAATTACAGGTATGATCTTCCTGCAGGTGTGGGAGGAGGAGGGCGAGAATAAGGAAGAGGAGGAAGGGAAGGAGGAAGACGAGGAGAAGATCAGGTGTATTGCAGCGGGTAGTACAGAGGTTAATGAGAGAAAAGTGTGAATCGGGTTGATAGGGAACATGAAAAAGGAAAACAGGAGAAGAGGATTCAGTGTGTAAGTGTAGCACGTTTAAATTCCGATTTCGTTTATCAAGGTGCGAGGTGGTGGAAGTGTTTACTACGTAAAGAAGTCATCGAAGATCATATGTCCGTGTCTGTCCTCTCCAGTTAAGAATTGTGAGAAAGAGAACTGTTTGTTTTGCAAGTGTGGGAGGAGAGAGAAAAAAAAAATTACGCTTGTGAGTGAAACTCTAGAAAAAAAATATTGAATGATACTAATTTCACTCTCTCTCTCTCTCTCTCTCTCTCTCTCTCTCTCTCTCTCTCTCTCTCTCTCTCTCTCTCTCTCTCTCTCTCTCTCTCTCTCTCTCTCCTATTAGTAGTTTCTATTCTTAATCATTCCGTTACTTTTTCCCCTCCTCCGCCTCCTGCTCCGCCTCTTCTTTCACCTCCGCCTTATCAAATTCGTTACCGTTATTCTTATTTTTTCTCCTCTCTTAATGCATCAACATTTTAAACTGCAGTAAAGTGAGGAGTAGGAGTAGGAGGAGAAGGAGGAGGAGGAGGAGGGCTAGGATGATGGTGCCACTGACGAGGAAGAAGGGATCGAGGTTATGTGGAGACGTTTCTTCCTTATTCTTCATAACAGTACAATTTTATACAAGGCGTGCTTCTGAATAGACTTGTTACACGTGAAAGCAAGGCATCGGTTTAAATTATAGCTAATCTATTAACTTGTTTTCCCGCCTCGTGCAAGTGGATACTTTCAGAGAGCTTCACCTTCCCTCCCCCCTGCTTCACTCATCCGCCCACTGGCTTGCCTCCTTCTCTCTCTTCCTCCCTCCTCCTTCCAGCTTTCCCTGCCCTGCCGTGCCCTGTCGTGCCCCGCCCTTCCATCACGGCCCTGCTTGACTTCTTCTCCTGCTACTCCCTTCCCTTTTCTCATTGTATTGTCTTTCATTCTTGTTTTTCCTATCGCTTATCTTTCTTCTTACTCTTTCTTGTTCTCCCTTCTTCATCATCTTCTCATCCGGGTCTTTTCCTTCCCTTTCATTTCTCCCAAATTTTTTTATGCTTTATATTTCTGAATCACCACTTATCTTTTTGTCTGTTACTCTATTTCTCTTCTTTCTCCTTATTTTTTTCTGTGTTCTGTCTTCATCACTATTAATGTTTTTCCCACTATGTATTTTTTTTCTTTTCCTTTCCTTTCCTCCTTCATGCTAACTTCTTAATCGTCATCTATCAGTTTCTTTCATTCACTTTTCCCTGTATTCCTTCACTTTCCCTGCCTTTTATCTGCTTCCTATTATCACCTTTTGTAATCATTCTTTCGTATCTTCTCTATTTCCCTTTTCTTCTCCCTGCTTCAGTATCCATGCCTTTCTTGACTTGGTGTTGTATCATCTCTCTTTCCCTTCTCTCTCCTTCTCTCTCATTCATATTAGCACTTTCTTTAATATGCCTTCTCCTAGTGGTCATATATTTTTTTTTCTCTCCTGTCCTTCCTTCTCATGGTTTATATTTACTAACCTACTCATTACTATCCCCTGTTTGTCTTATTTTTTTGTCTCTTCCGTTTCTTTTCCTTTTCTTTTATGTCCCTGCTTCATACTAATTTTCTCATCACCATCTCTTCATTTTCTTATATCCTGTTTCTTCTTTCTTTCACTTCTTTTCCCTCTATGTCTATCTTATACTGCTGCTTCTGTCTTCGTCTTCTCGGATTCTTCTCTCTCCTTCTCGTCTCATCCCTTCCCTTTGCCTCACACTAACTTTCTCATTAGTAAGCCCCACCCCGTAAGTCTTATCGGCTGGTCTCTTCTCTCTCTCTCTCTCTCTCTCTCTCTCTCTCTCTCTCTCTCTCTCTCTCTCTCTCTCTCTCTCTCTCTCTATCCTTTCTCTTCCCATCCTTCGCCAGTCTTCCATGCAACGCAGGGACGATATTCCAAGGTGATGTGTTCCGCGCCGCCTCACTGCACTCGGGTAACAAGTCTGACATCTGCACCTGCTCCACTGGCCAATCTTCCTCATCTCTTCCTGGTGTAAAACTAAAGACGTACATTTGTCACTCTTTGTTCTAATCAACTTCGGTTTTTTTTACGACCGGTTGCTTCTCTTAAACAGACTCGAGTGCGTGGTGGTTATGCTTCAAGGTTTATTTGCTTAATTTATCTATGTGATATTTTTTTTTATTGTTGTTTAATAATGAAGGCTTTTAATACCCTGAAAATAAAGCCAAAAGATCAATAGGCAAGCGTCCTGGTGCCGGTGAGGTGGAATGTACAAAAAGAGATAAGAATAACAATCAAAGTATTGTAACAGAAAACACAGTGGATATTTAAGTGTTAAATTATGTCATTGAGAATAAAGAGGATACGCATGAGGGTTTCTGAGCAGCGCCTCCAGTGTTGTCCCTGCAGACCAGTGAGCTACTCCACCTTTTGTCTTGCTTGTGTTATTGAGATTAAACTACCATACCAAATAGCGGAATTTGTAAATTATGTAGGGGCTTTAAAATACGTGATGAATGCATATTTGTACATAAATAGAAATAAAAAAATAAGCAGAAATACATAAATAAACAAAAGAGATCGGCCTAAAATATTATGTTAAGATGTATTTTTTAATGACCTTAATGTAGTCTGTTGAACTGTGAATACATTAATAGACGAGTCACTAAATGAACACAAACTTCCTTCTATAATGTTTGGCGAGGATTTGTTCTCTTCTTTACATGATAATAAATGAAGAAAAATTATAATTTCACCGGAAATATAATTACCTGCCTCAGTTAATCATCAATAGTAACGAATACAAATGTACGAGTATATTTTTGAACATGTAATGAGAGAGAGAGAGAGAGAGAGAGAGAGAGAGAGAGAGAGAGAGAGAGAGAGAGAGAGAGAGAGAGACATGAAGGGGGGGTAAACAATATACTTCGTTTCTTTTATTTTCTTTAACCATCACCTCCCTTAATCTATAACATTTCATATACATTTCCTTTCACTCTTGTATTTTACTTTTCTTTCTTTTGATCTGAGACATATGACCTATAGACAGAACTCTTGATAGATAAAATTATTGCAGTATAATTTTCCTGATGTACGTCTTTCCTGCGTAAACCGAGAAAACAGTGACCCGAGATGCCCCGCGAACCCCAGGCACTGAAGACAACAGCGAAAAAACGTTAACAACTAAAGCATTCACCAGAAGAGGGTACAAATATGGTGACCAGTGACTCACCGCAAGCTTTTACATCCAGCACTATTTCGACAGTGAGGCATCACTACAAAATGAAGAAAAAGAATTGTCAAAAACCTGGAAAAGAAATTCTCAACGTGACGTGAGAGCCTAGTTTTTGCTTCCATAAACACGTGTAAAGAATGCCCGTAAACCTTCGACACACATTTCCTGCGACACCTGACAAAAGTGGAGAGAGGAGGGGACGTACAAAAGGGACTCGGTAAAAAGAGGGTCCGTCAAGAGCATTCACATTCCCCACGACGCCACCCCAACATCCGGGAGGTGCAGGTGACACGCGGCGTGCTTTCCGTTATCTCTCATCCTGTCGTAGAAGCGGCCGCTCGGGTGACGCACGGGGCACCTGTCCGCCCGCTAACGTCACCATAAAGGCGCCTCAAGGGAAACGCTCAAGGTGCTTCCTTAAACAACACTCATGAGTTAAGATAACGCACTCGAGGCTAGCTTAGTTCATTAGTACCAAAGCTTCTTGCAGGCAGCTCTTGTTTACATGTAATTAGCTCATAGAGGTAATGACCTACAATGTAATGAGGAATGTGTTGATGTGTAGAAGAAAGTGTAGTGGATGCAGGGAAGAGCAGGACACAGGAGGCACTGTGGCTGTTCATGAGTTCACGTGACGGGAATAACTGACTGCTGCTTGTGCGTCTTAGCATTCGCTTCCCAGAAAAGGCGGAATTCAACGTCATGAGGCAGCTGCATTAAGACGGTTCATAAAAAAAATGACAACTAGGCAAGCCAAATCATTCTAAATATACGCACGCACACTCAAAAAAAACATGACCCGTAAGACAACCTCATTGTAGCTTTTTCAAAAGTGTCAAGTAGTAATTATGATGACAAAAAGTAACGAGATGCTTTAAATAGACAAAACAAAAGTCTCACCTATATTAATTCAGTTTGATACGCTCTCGATTGTTCTTTTTACAAATATTTTCTCTTGCCAGGAGGGTACTAAGCACAACAGGTCGTGGGAGAGATTAATTCCCAGAAGAGAAGTGCCTAAGGGAGGAGGTGGAGGTGCAGAGGGGCGGCTGGGGCACTGACTGCCTTCCGAGCGATACCCTCAACTGTGAAAAATTACGGTTTGCTTGCTGTGACTCATTCGTTCTGTCCGTGCTGGTACAATGTGCAATGTGTGTGTGTGTGTGTGTGTGTGTGTGTGTGTGTGTGTGTGTGAGAGAGAGAGAGAGAGAGAGAGAGAGAGAGAGAGAGAGAGAGAGAGAGAGAGAGAGAGAGAGAGAGAGATAATAAAGAACAGACAATCTAATCAGGGGAGACAGGAAGGATATCGGAACGTGAAGAAGGTCTAGGAAGGATATCCTTCTCCTAACCAAGATTAAAGGAATAGTGCCACTCTGGTCTGACACGCCGCATGCACATTTGCCGTGGAACGATAGCGTTGTCATATGCACTGGGTGGAAGATATCTAGTGATACATTGATGGGTTACGGAAGGAAACAATATATGCGAATTTATGACAGGCATGAAATGTTAATACTGGATTCTATGGACGGTGTTTTGAAAAGTTCCTATAGTGTTATGAGTGTGTGGTGGTTATACTTGGTTTGTTTAGTTAACTTATTTGTGTGCTTATTCCTTTATCGTTGCCGATCTTATCTCAACTCCTTGTGGTAATTATAATGGATGTTATTTGTTTTATTCTTATGAGAGATTCTTTTCTTGATTCTAGAAATAGTTTAAGAAGGAAAGAAAAAAACGTAAACTCGAGTAATCATCCATATGGTAATTCAAAACAATCCTAATGAGAAAATAAAGTTTTTGAGGATATAGTTCTATGTGGAAAATATACATAACTTTTTAATGAATTGGTGAGGATGAATATATCGTTTAACTTTGAAAGCTTACAGAATAATTGGTAAACATGAAATGATAGAGGAAAGGATTGTTGACACTCGTCTCTTTGTGAAAAAAAAGATGTAATTATCATAATTTGATATTCCTACACACCATGAATTCAGGAAAAATATTTTGTGAACCACAGAAGAATTAGTGGAAAAAAATGTGTGTCAATTAATAATGTCAAGGGATTGTTCACGCTCAGTTTTCTCCGATGAATTATCAGTTTGTTTAAAAAAAAAAAGATCATGCTCATGCATAGATTAAGAACATCAACGCTCATGTCACTAAAAAAAAAAAAAAAAAAAAAAATATATATATATATATATATATATATATATATATATATATATATATATATATATATATATATATATATATATATATATATATATATAATAAGGGTTCTCAAGATCACTGTTTCTAAACATTAAAGGGACAAATGATCAGGATTTGATTATTTGTTTGATGATGCGCGAATCTCATCAAGAAAGCATTACATAAAATCAGGAAAGCATTCTTGAAAAAAAGATTAACTTCCACTACAATCTATTCTAATTAGTCAGGATAACGCGAAGTCTAAGTATACGGTGTTAAATGTCAACACAGTAGAATATTACACACAAAAACACATACACTTCATTAACAGAGTGACACACCACCCTAGCCACACCCTCATGTAGGTTTTCATACACAAAGGTAAACACAGAACCATTTCCAGGTATCAGTGTCAGGTGTTACTGTTGAGTTCATACCAACAAAACAAGAACCTACTGTACTTTTGACTCACTGTTTTCATTGGTTTCAAAACGGAATTATTTAACGGGTGGCGGCAGGCGTTGCATTAATAAAGCAATTACTGCGTTGGCTCATCACGGATTCTCTTTGTT
>NC_059296.1:14936937-14941937 GCF_017591435.1 Portunus trituberculatus
TCTCTCTCTCTCTGTTATCTTGATGGCAGTGACAAATTATGACTACAACACACCAGTCTCAACTTCGCTGACCATCGCCTCAGCTACAACCTTCGCCTCCCATTTAAGTCTAGTCAAGATTTTGTTCCTGCATGTGCGACAACCTTCCCAAGAGAGCCGGAAAAAGAATATTAGTTTCCTAGTGGTGGTGATGGTAGTAGTAGTAGTAGTAGTAGTTGTGACGACGATGGAAGTAATAGAATAAATAAATTAATGAAAATCACACACACACACACACACACACACACACACACACACACACACACACACACACACACGTAATCAACTCTCCATACCACACACACACACACACACACACACACACACACACACACACACACACACACACACACACACAAACACGTAATCAACTCTTCATAAAGTAAAGTGGACAAGTTTGAGGAACGCGCACCCACTGTGTTCCCCCCGGAAGACAGTCCCTTGAGGCGCTTCTTGTCCCACACCGCCCTTGGAATAATCATCTCCACACGTCCGGCCTAACACCTGCCTACTTCCCTCCTCCCTCTTCTTACTCCGCATCCTTCTCTTCCAAATCATCGCCCGCCCCTGTCTTTTGAAACGAGCATAACTTTTTCTATATCCTGGAAATTATGTTTCCTTTATTCCACTTAACTATTGTCTTTCGAAACGTACTTTCTACCATTTCAACATTTTTCTATTAATTTTCATGTCCTCGCTTATCCTCTTCAACTTTCTCTCTGTTCTTTTACGTCTATCATTGAACTCCGCCACGCCGACTACTTCGTTATCAGTCACGCTTTCCTTGCGTCTTAAATAGTTATACTCTTCCATGTCTTCCTATCAACACTCCCTGGTGCGTTTTTCCCACAACCCCACCCTTTAGTTCTGTTCCCCTGATTCTCGTTAAGTGACTGCACCTGAAAATATCACTCATATCCTTTTGCTGTTCGGAATTTCCCTTCACTTTTAGCTGAATCTTGATGTTTCTCTTAATATCTCCCATTTTTTTTTATACATTTTCCTTCCTTCCTTTCGCTCCTTCCTTATTTCCTTTCGTTCTTTCTTAAGGTTTCTTCTCTTTCCCAACTATTTCCTTCCTCTTCTTCCCTCTCGTGCTTAACATTTTCTCTATTGCTTTTTCACCTCCTCACTCACTCTCTCTCTCTCTCTCTCTCTCTCTCTCTCTGTACGCTTCTTTCGTCAGAAATTCCACCGCCTCCACACTTCTTCCTCTGCTCCCTCCTCCCTGCCTTCCTGTCTCTCTCTCTCCCCGTCCCCCACACCTCTCCCCCTACCGCCTCCATCCTCCTTCCTTCCCGCGGCGGCCAGACAGCCTGCCGCCATCTAATGTCACCTGACTCACGACCGCCAGGTGACCGCTACCTCGATGACGTCATGATACAACGGTGCTCTGTGATTGGGTAACGTGTGACGGCATCGTGATATCGGAAATAACGAGGAGCCAAGTCATCTTTAAGCACATTGGAGAGGGGAATATGCGTGTTACACTTGCACTCACACTCACACACACACACACACACACACACACACACACACACACACACACACACACACACACACAAACGATTGCGCAAGACAGGCTGTGGTAACATATTTCTTTTACTGTTTGCCCTTCAACGCGTCTTCGTTTAGATTAAAAGAAACACGGATAGTCATGATGTGTGTGTGTGTGTGTGTGTGTGTGTGTGTGTGTGTGTGTGTGTGTTGTTGTTATTTTGGTTGTAGCAGTTGTTGTTGTGCTTATTGTTGTTTTGGGTGGTATTCAACTGTGTTGTGTGTGTGTGTGTGTGTGTGTGTGTGTGTGTGTGTGTGTGTGTGTGTGTGTGTGTGTGTGTGTGTTTGATAAAAAGTACACATGTCCAAGAGGTCACAATGTAGGGCGTGAAGGTCAACAAGTCGGCTGTGGTGTTGGTATTGGTGGTGGTGGTGATGGCGGTGGTAGTGGTGGTGGTGGTGGCGGTGGAAGCAGTGTTACCACATGTGTGCCCTCCACTTGCCAGCCACGTGACTCTCAGCGACAGGATATGCAACTGTGTGTGTGTGTGTGTGTGTGTGTGTGTGTGTGTGTGTGTGTGTGTGTGTGTGCATAATAATAACAAACACAAAAGAGACATCCACAAAGGAATGTAATCATCTAGCCTTACACAAAAGAAATGTATGGTAAAAAGTAAAATGAAATCATCAAGGTTAAGCAAACAGTAGAAAGTGATGCCAGCAACATAAAGGCAAAAAGTAAAATGCTACGCAGACTAAAGAGAACTTACGTGACACCGATGAAAGAATAGAGACAAGATAAGGAAGACAGATAGCAACGGAAGAGGACACGGAGGAGGAGGAGAAGAAGGAGGAGGAGGAGAGGTGGTGTACTACCAGGAATGATGAGATCATATCCAATTAACCTTGAAAGGGCCAGAACACTTGAACCTCAGGAGGAATCATTACTAAAATTATACCTGGCAGACAACTTGGCGCTGCCCTCTCTCCCTTCCGTCTCAGAGCCTCCATTACTTCTTTCATTCTTTCTCTTTATTATTATTATTTTTCTAGCTCTATCTCTTTACTACAATATTAACCACATCATGCCCATAACGAACACTGATTTGAAGGTGACATCAAGAAATAATCGTGAAAATAGACGAACAGAGTTGACCTTCACAGAACATTTGAGGAAAACCCATGCTGTGGACAGAAATGATAAAAACATAAGTAATGAGTTCAGTCAGGGGTGCTGTTATTGGTGTTCCAGGTAAACGTTACCTGGCGCACCACAGCCCCACCTGGCAGGCGCGTGAGGAGGCACGGTGCCCCCAGATACCTGGCACCGACCTCACAGTGGATGGCAGATACTTGAAAAAAAATCTATTTGAAGCTAATTATGGGACATGAACACCTGAGAGACCAACGCTGCCTTTCCACGAACTGCGGGGTGTGCAGGTGTGTGTGTGTGTGTGTGTGTGTGTGTGTGTGTGTGTGTGTGTGTGTGTGTGTGTGTGTGTGTGTGTGTGTGTGTGTGTGTGTGTGTGTGTGTGTGTGTGTGTGTGTGTGTAATTCACATCGGTCGCCTAATGGTCACCCAGCCAGTCTTTCCCATTACGGAGCAAGCTCAGAGCTCATAGACCGATCTTCGGGTAGGACTGAGACCACAACACACTCCACACACCGGGAAAGCGAGGCGGCAACCCCTCGAGTTACATCCCTTACCTATTTACTGCTAGGTGAACAGGGGCCACACATTAAGAGGCTTGCCCATTTGCCTCCCGCGTGTGTGTGTGTGTGTGTGTGTGTGTGTGTGTGTGTGTGTGTGTGTGTGTGTGTGTGTGTGATGAACTAGAGAGAGAGAGAGAGAGAGAGAGAGAGAGAGAGAGAGAGAGAGAGAGAGAGAGAGAGACAGACAGACAGACAGACAGACAGAGAGACGGGGAGGGGAGAGCAAGGACGCGGCACACACACAGAGCAAGAACACTCTCACGCGCACACACACACACGCACACACACACACACACACACACACACACACACACACACACACACACACACACACACACACACACACACACACACACACACACACACACACACACAGAGAGAGAGAGAGAGAGAGAGAGAGAGAGAGAGAGAGAGAGAGAGAGAGAGAGAGAGAGAGAGAGAGAGAGAGAATTTCAAAACCACTCATTTTGCCGCTCCACTGACACGTCATCTCTTAACTCACACACACACACACACACACACACACACACACACACACACACACACACACACGCCGGGTTTACAGACAGCTTGGCGTCAGGAGCTGACGTAATCCGTGACGTCACACTCCGACACTTTAAAGAGAACGACTGGGAAATTTTATCTATTTTTTTTTCTATACCCTTTCTTAGCCGGCATCCTGGTCCTGGTGGGTGTCCTCAGGGGCGACACTTTCACCTTGCAAGGACACCCGCACCGGAGTGTTGCAACGGGGCACGGGGCACAGGCACGAACTGAAGGAGTGTTGACATCTGCTGGTGGCTTCCTGCTAACACGGAGGAACATACTAGTGGAGAGAGGAAGGAAGGGAGGGAGGGAGAGATGGCTCGGGGTGAGGGAACCTAAACTGTGTGTGTGTGTGTGTGTGTGTGTGGCGTTCAGTCCTCCTTGTCTCCATGGCACCAAACTGTCTCACTAATCCGAGTCCATTTCTTCACTAGCGATTAGGCCATTTAACGTTTTCAAGTTCTAAGTAGTGCTTCGGTGCTGTGCCGCGCGGTGGTGTGGTGAAGTGAGGTCAATAAACCTATAACTCACTCACAACACGGCAGGGATATGAACACAACGCAATAAAAGATATAACAAATGTGATAGCATAATTTACTTAGAAATTACTTAATTAATTCCGAGTAAAATAAGACGGAAAGCCTCACATCCTTTGCTTAACAGTTGACTTTCTAATGACTTTCAATGTAACAAAGGAATTAATCTCTTCTACAAAATAAAAAACGACACCTAAAAATGTCATGCCACGAACGATTCTACGTAGAACATGACTATACTGAAACATTTAGAATAGCGACACCAAAATGACGGATCTACATTAAAATTTGTCATTCACCACATATATATATATATATATATATATATATATATATATATATATATATATATATATATATATATATATATATATATAAACAAAAAAAAAAAAAAGCAAAAAACAAACAACCGTATTTCCTGAGGCGGTGGAGGGAGAGCCAGACAATGCAAATGACCTCGTCCGTTCACCTTTCAGCTTCAGCGATTTCCATAAAAGCGACGAAAAATGTCATCGCCGGACAAGAATGTGAGTCACTTTGAGGGAAAACGCCTCTGTATAACACCTTCCTTCTCTACCTCCTCCTTTTCCTGCAAAGACAAGTAATGTGATAAGATGAGGAGGAAATAAAAGAGGAAAAAGAGGACGAGGAAGAGAAGGAAGAGGAGTA
>NC_059296.1:14956937-14959437 GCF_017591435.1 Portunus trituberculatus
TCTCTCTCTCTCTCTCTCCTAGTGCCCCGGGCGAGGGTAATGACACCTCTTCTTCATCTGTTCTTCCTCACTAACCAGCTGACTTGTTTTCTAAGAACGACAAAATGAGAGTGCAAAGTTAATGTTAAATGTAGAGCGTGCAGTGAGTTACCGTGCGCTCATTAGAGTTTGGGTGTAGTAAAAAAATGTATATATATTCGTGTAATTCGTGTTTAACCTCTGCTCCTTGTTTGCCTCTGCATGACAATGGTGTCAGTCACTGTGTGGTGTGCCTCTTTCGTGCTATAGACCATCATGCAGTGGTATATCGTTGTTGTGGTGGAGGTGGTGGTGATGCCCCTGTCGTGTCAAAATTAACACAAATATGCACGTTAAGTAAAATACGTATTTTTACTTAATACCCTTGATAGTGTAGCTGGCATATGGGAGGGAGAAGAAGAAATAGAAGAGAGAGAGAGAGAGAGAGAGAGAGAGAGAGAGAGAGAGAGAGAGAGAGAGAGAGAGAGAGAGAGAGAGAGAGAGAGAGAGAGAGAGAGAGAGAGAGAGAGAGAGAGAGAGAGAGAGAGAGAACTGGCACACTACTTTGCTAATCAACATTTATAGAAAATAGATTAAAAATTTAGCATATATATATATATATATATATATATATATATATATATATATATATATATATATATATATATATATATATATATATATATATATATATATACACACACACACACACACACACACACACACACACACACACACACACACACACACACACACACATCATAAGCCTAATTATGATTCTCTAACATGAATTATACACAAGTACGCGGAAAGTCTATTAGTACTTCAAGACATGTGAACCAGAGCTCACCAGAGCCGGTAGGAGCACACATAAACCAGTCATTACTGCACAACCTACACTTTTTACTTGATGATTTGCATTGGACGCGAGGGCTGAATCTCGCAGGCCGTAAATTAAACAGGGTACGACGCACTCCAACCCTAACCTACACTAACACTGACGGCATAGGTTCAGGTCCGGGTTTGCCTATTAGGTAGCACTCTATTTAGCTGGCACCATCGCTAGTTGCCGCCTACAGCAATTTGACCTTGACTAGCGGTGAGCCTCGATTATATTAGCCACTAAGCTATCACTGAACTATTAGCGGGCATCAGACAGTCACTAGAGCCAAGGCGACGGATTCTTGCTCTGATGTTGGTCCAAAGTTTGACACACATACATACACACACACACACACACACACACACACACACACACACACACACACACACACACACACACACAGAAGCACGTATATTCACGCACACGCACGCACACACACGCACGCACACTCCAATAAGAACAGGTAAGTAACTTTCCAGGTACTGTGGGATCATAAATTTTATATTAAACTCTGACGGACAAAAAACAACGTAAACAGTTTGAAGATATTTTCCAGGAATAGGAAAACCAAGGAGCGACCGAGAGAGAGAGAGAGAGAGAGAGAGAGAGAGAGAGAGAGAGAGAGAGAGAGAGAGAGATTGAAGTGTTCTCTTGCGAAAAAAAAAAGAAATCTTCGCAGAAATAGTGTCCCTCCTCTTTCCTCGTTCCTCTCCTCCCTCTTATCCTCCCCTACCACTCCTGCCCTTTCAATCCCTACTCGTCTTTCTCCCCTCTTCAGCTTCTTCTCTAATATCTCTTCTCCCTACTCCTCTCCCACTGCTCCACTCAGAGTACGATGCTTCCCCCTTACCTCTCCTCCTTCCCGGCCACCCACGTCCCTCTCAATTCTATGGAAGACTTGTGTATCTTCAACGTAATGTAATACCAAACGTGGTGTGTTCACTGCAATTCCAGTAAGTATGGATGAAGAGCACAAGGATTAACTACTACTATTATTACTACTTTTACTACTACTATTACTACTACTACCACTACTACTGCTGCTACTACTACTATTAATACTACTACTACTACTACTACTACTACTACTACTACTACTACTACTACTACTACTACTACTACTACTACTACTACTACTACTACTACTACTACTATTACTTTTTACCACTACTACTACTACTACTACTATTACTACTACTTCTACTATTACTACCACCACCACCACCACTACTACTACTACTACTACTACTACTACTACTACTATTACTATTACTATTACTATCTACTACTACTACTACTACTACTACTACTACTACTACTACTACTACTACTACTACTACTACTACTGGTGCGACTGTAACATTACACACATACAAATTCTCAGAAACTGTTCCCTCCGTCCTTGACCTGGATTATTCCTCATCAACGTCACTGTGATGCGAATGTTCATTTGGGTATGGCAATCAACACCAGCATTTATCACGACATACCTAACGAGGGACGATGGTGTACAAATGACAATCCGCCAAGATCTCTATGCAAACAACGAAGGTAGAAATAGCAATTGAAAGAAAAATAAAGACTATTAAACTTTCAGTG
>NC_059296.1:14961937-14964437 GCF_017591435.1 Portunus trituberculatus
CAGAATTCCAACACAAAATATAAATGAACAGAAGCCAAAACATCAAATTCAAAATAGAAATAAGAATTAGGAGGATGACGATGGGAATGATGGCTTGGAGAGGGAGGAAATGAAGGAAAGTCTGAGAGGAAATATTGCTGCAATTCATTCAGAAGCAAATTAGAAGGTGGATCATGCGTGTCGGAAGAAAGAAATGCATGTGCTCGATTATAACCGATGAAAGCAAATTAAAGCTGCAATAACGGCCAATTGCCAGCGAGAGAGAGAGAGAGAGAGAGAGAGAGAGAGAGAGAGAGAGAGAGAGAGAGAGACGGACAATCAATAACAAGCTGTGCCACTTATCAACTTAACCTAACCTAAAATAACTTGACTTGACTTGACTTAACCTAACCCAACCTAGCTTAGGGGGAGGAGGAGGAGGAGGGACAGGAAAAGAGAACGTGTATCTGCTCGGAAGTCACGTTGTTTGGAAGCGATTACTCTCTCTCTCTCTCTCTCTCTTACGGTTCTGCCTCTCTTCCTAAATGGCGTCAGCTGTGCCATATTGGAATTCCGTTTGAGTGAAGCTCGCTTCCTTCTTCCGGGAAAAATATACGTATGCTCACCTTTGTGCTCTTGTGATATATATATATATATATATATATATATATATATATATATATATATATATATATATATATATATATATATATATATATATTACATATTTCTTATTATTTTTCCAATCATTATTATCATTCGTCTTTTTTCCATTTAATATTAATGTTCTTCGTCACTCTATATAGAGAACCTTTAAAGAATAAAGAATAAAAGTTTACCTCCTGCCTTCACAAAAATGTTTTCTTATTGATTTTACTGGAAATATCTCTTTCGCTTCAAAGCACTTCATGCGCAATTTTGCTCTTAATTTCATATTTGATAAATCTAAAGACTGCCAGGCTGACCGACTAACTGACTCACTCACAGACTAACTGCTACGTACTGTGCGAATCTGGTACGAATACAGGGAAAGTGGATGAAAGAACGTAAGTGGATGAAAAAGTAGGTGTTGGTGGAATGGAATACCAAAAAAGGAAAGGATGAAAGTAAAAATTAACGCTAAAATAAAAGAAAAATGTTGGTAGATCAAAAAAGTTTAGCAGAAGATGAAACATGAAAAAAAATACGAAGAAAATTTGAGAAAAAGAATATTTAGAAAGAAAATTGATACCATAATGGCAGGGGAAAGATGGGATGACAAATTTGAAAAAAAAAAAAATAGAGAAACTAGTAAGCAGAGTGGGATGAGTTTGAAAAAGGGAGATCAATTAGTCAAGAAAAAGAAATATGAAGTAAAAATAAAAGGAGAGAGACGACAAAAAATCGTTAAAAATATGAAAAGTAAACTTGGCAAATAGGAAAATGTTGTGGGATAAGGAAGGAGAAAAGAAGAAATGGGTGAATAGATATGCCTGAAACTAACAAAATTGTGAAGAAATGATTTATACCTTTCGTGTATGACTAAATATGCTTCTCATTTCCTCCTGCTCCTAGGTAATTTCTCTGAAAGTGCTCTGTAAGCCTCCTTTAAAGACCTAGTACCTCGCTTGACATTCCTCTCTCATCTTCAGTAACTCGCTTCTACGCTTTACCTTTCACAGTAAAAAGTCTTCTTGCATATCCCAGTAGGAAGCAGACTACAAAGACAGGTTAGTTTCGAAACAGCAATAATATTTCCTCTTTAACACACTACCTATTAGACAAGCGTTTATATCATCATTTATATTTTCAAAATAGTTATTGCTTATATATTGATCTTTTAGTTAAACAGCCTTAAATGATTTTTGGGAGCTGGTTTTGTATAATTGTCTTTTGAATATATTTGTATCCACTCCAGGACAAAATAAACTTGTTATATCTCTTTCAGTATCCAAGCAAATACTTTTCTTCTTTACGGCGGTTCCGAATGTTAAAAAGATATCCATAGCGGTACAAGAGTTGAAATATAATGCCACAAGAAGTGAAGTGAAGTAGGCCAAAGAATTGAATATCTTGGAATCGAACCAAATTACCATATGGAGAAATGAATTGATTTGATAATTACATATATAATAATAGTAAGTAGAGGCGGGGTGATTAGTGCAGGTAGTGGCTGGATACTGGCAATTAGTCTGGAAGGATATACAAGTACAGTGCGACCTTACCACATTGTGCAGCTCTACAAGTAAGGTAATAAAAAACAAAATACACCGATAATAAGAATAATATTTCCAGCTCGCACAATTGCATCTCATATTTATTTAATAGAGTTTCCAAATGGATAAAGAAAATGTAAAATTCTCAGAGTGAAATGAAGCAAAAAAATCTGATATAAATCAATGTATAAGATTGTAAAAGACACTGATATTTTTTTTCTTTATCCTTGAACGAAATAAAGCTTTGATGAATGTTTCAGTTAATTATGTAAAGTCTTATTGCAACGCCGAACACTGACCAAGAAATGTGTCTTCCAATGAACGAC
>NC_059296.1:14984437-14994437 GCF_017591435.1 Portunus trituberculatus
GATGTTGTAAATAGATAGGCGGATTAAGGAAATACAGAGTAAGAAAAGATAAAAAACCCAGGAAAATAGAATCAGTATGAGTAGACGAGAGGAAATGCGTGGTGGTGGGTAAACCGTGTGATTAAAGAGAGAATGTTGCAAGAAAGTTATAGATGACTTGAAACGACTTTAGGATAAACAAGAGCATTGGAGAGAGAGAGAGAGAGAGAGAGAGAGAGAGAGAGAGAGAGAGAGAGAGAGAGAGAGAGAGAGAGAGAGAGAGAGAGAGAGAGAGAGAGAGAGAGAGAGAGAGAGAGAGAGAGAGAGAGACGAAAGCGATACTCTAACCCAAAACTGGTAACTGAAAAAGACAAACGAAGTGAAATCAGTGAAGCAACTTACGATAAACACACACACACACACACACACACGAAAGGGAGAGAGATCGGGCGATGCTTCCTCCCTTCCCCAAACGATGAGATCACTCTTACTCACGTTAACTTCCCGTACACGATCCGCTCCAGTTTTAGAATTAGGGGCCGAAGGGAAATGGTATGTCTCTTCCCCTCCGGATATTGGCACGACTCGATTTCCGAATTTCTTAAGAATCTGGCAAGCTGTTCAAGGAAGATTAAATAAATCAGGGCAGCTGACCCGTTCTCTCCTTTCCTGAAGAGTTAGGGAGGACGTGTTTGGTATAATTCGGTTCTTAAGTTGCGTCAGGTGGTTTGGCTTTCCCTCTCCCTCTCCGTCTCTCTCTCTCTCTCTCTCTCTCTCTGTGTGTGTGTGTGTGTGTGTGTGTGTGTGTGTGTGTGTGTGTGTGTGTGTGTGTGTGTGTGTGTGTGTGTGTGTGTGTTTGCGCGTGTGTGTGTCCGCGCGTGTAACCTTGATTAATTTATTTTAAGCAAACGCGACCTTGAGCGCCTGAGTGATACAGATGTGGTCCCGTGCTGGCTGCGTCGCGATTTGTATTTACCGTTTGCATGTTTGTTTATTGTTGTGGCTCTCGGCTGCCTGGGTGCTGATGGCGAGCGGCGCGTCCCTGGGAGAGCAAGGCCAGGGGCAGCAAGGTGTGGCGGGGGATGGCGTCTAAAACGGAGTAGGGAACGGGGAAGGGTAAAGGGTGAAGGTGTGTGTGTGTGTGTGTGTGTGTGTGTGTGTGTGTGTGTGTGTGTGTGTGTGTGTATGTTTGTGTGTATGTGTGTGTGTGATGGAATATTTCAGCACCTCCACGCTTCCTCCTTTCTATTGCATAACACGTGACTCGACGTATTTTCCTTTCTGTTATCTCTTCCGATATGACTAACGAAATTTCGGCTTCAAATCTTGCAGTCACCTATTCTATCCACAGCCGGTGCTTTGGCCTGGTGACATACTAAGGATTGCGCTATCAAACGTTCCCGAATCTTATCTCCAATGCCTCATACGGCTGTAGTGGAAGATATCGAGGATTTTTAACGGTATTTTCAGCTATAATAGTTTGCACAATGAATGGGTGAAATTTCACTGGGAAACTGTTTGTAATTAATTTTGTGAATTGTGAATTTAGTTGTGAGGAGATAAAACAGAAAATCAAGCCAGTAACAGCTATTTAGCATTACACTAGATATGTTTCTTTTTATTTTAGTCATATCTAAACATTACATATGCTATGCACTGCGAAGTTGTTGTTTGTGTAGTGTGCTGTGTAATGTTATATATCGCAATGAAAACAAAGAACACGAACAAAATTCCTGTAATGTCCGGGAAAAAACAACTAACTTTATATAAGAAATCCATGAGAAAACTAACAATCGGAGACTGGTGGTTTAGTTTGACATTACAAAAAAAGTGTTGATATATAGAAAACAGAAGGTTGACACTCACAATTTTTACTTAAACCAAGATGGAATTCTCCCACCACCATACCTCAACCTTTTTTTTTTTTTTTTTTTCCTGTCCTCACCACAAAATAACACACCTACCCAAGGCTCATGATCTCAGCAAACATGGCGACACCACACATTTCTGCCTCACATTCTTACACCATCAGGCATTACTGGAAAATTTCGCCACCCTCTTACTGTTCGCCCACTCACTTTATTCTTGCTGCAGGAGCTTTTCACGGCTCCCACCATGTGTCCTCCCACTCTATTGGCTTGCCGAATCTGTCACCTAACTATTTATGTGCTAATCCTCTCTCTCTCTCTCTCTCTCTCTCTCTCTCTCTCTCTCTCTCTCTCTCTCTCTCTCTCTCTCTCTCTCTCTCTCTCTCTCTCTCTCTCTCTCTCTCTCTCTCTCTCTCTCTCTCTCTCTCTCTCTCTCTCTCTCTCTCTCTCTCTCTCTCTCTATATATATATATATATATATATATATAACGATACATAAATACATTAATAGATCAAAAGATATCTAGACAAATATAGATGGGCTGATAAATAGAGACAGATTAATAAATAGATGTAAAAAAAAATAAAGATATAAAGAGAGAGAGAGAGAGAGAGAGAGAGAGAGAGAGAGAGAGAGAGAGAGAGAGAGAGAGAGAGATGCAGGTGGGAGGTACTGTACATAATTTACATCCGACGCAGTATTTACGTGACGCTTCATTTCTCACCTGATGTCACCTGCGTTGCTGTGTATGAGAGTTAGGCAACACTATTCCTTGCAGTATCGTCTTTATTTAGTTTTTTTTATTTCTTCTCTTATACACACTCTAATCATCTTTCCCTTTCTTCCGCATATTCCCCTTTGCTTTACACGTGCGCAGTCAACTCGCATACCTTGATATCTATCTCCGTTCAGTCCAATATACAAAAATTCACTTAATTCCACTTTCAGTTTAATATCACGGTGCTTTAGATTCACGAGGCTTGGCACACACTTGTTGCATCTTTTTCACATTAACCTTGAACATGACTTCCTCCCTGGCGCAAGTGTCATGTCTTTTAGCAATGAAGAGAAAACGCTTTAATAGTTCTAAATATATCTGCGTGGAAAAAGGATTCGTCACCGCTAATGTTGCCGCAGTTATGAGGTGCTAGTCACGCTGGACTTAAAGTCTTAGAAGAGGGGAGGGGGGAAGGTTAGACAAGATTTTAGTCATCTCATGAAACGTTTGCTTCTGGAGATGTGTCTCTTCTCGGGATAAATAGGAAAATAAAAGACAACAAGGATTTTCCTCATTACTTATTAGCATGAGCAACAAACCACTTAAATAGAGAAACAAGAAACAAATGCATAGAAAATAAAGGCACAACAGAATTTCAGTCCTCTGATAAAACGTTTACTCCAACCTAAACAAATGTCTCTTCTCCGAATGGATAAAGAAGTAAATAAAAACACTCACAGTTTACACATTACACAACATGTCGATGGAGTAAAGAGTTAAGAGAAAGGAAAAAAAAAGTAGGACAAGATTATAAGTTTTCCATGAAATAAACGTTTAGTCCCTCGTAAGTAATAAAAAAAAAATAAAAAAAATAGATGCCACGTACACAGACAATGATTTTCTTTATTACAGTCCAACGCAATAACAGATCCCAGTCTAAGAGCATTTCCTGCTTCCCATCTAACTTCTCCTAGTGTCATGTGATGTTGCAATTTGCCGCGGGGGAAGCACAGGTGGCGTATGCTGAGCAGGGGAAGGTGGGAAAAAGTGCGCACGCCGGTGGACAGACACAGACGAGACTGACGTAAGTGAGGCGATGATCAGGCGAGAAGAGAAGACAGGGAGGTGAGAGGGGAAGTGGGAGGAAACAGAGGGAGAGACAGTGATTTAGGTATATTTGAGGGAGTGGTTCGGAATTAGTGACGCAGTAAGAGGGAGGAAGGGAAAAACGCTAGGGAAAAGACGCAATATGACAGGCGAAGGAAGGAGCGATGACTTGGAGTAAAATAAAGGTGCTACAGACGCCAAGAGATGAAGAGAAAGTGGTGATGAACGTTGAAATTAGTGTACCAAATGAACATGTCAAGAAGGAAAGAGAGAGAGAGAGAGAGAGAGAGAGAGAGAGAGAGAGAGAGAGAGAGAGAGAGAGAGAGAGAGAGAGAGAGAGAAAGCGGACGGCGGCTGCAACCTAGGTGAAGGGAGGG
The DNA here is from genome assembly GCF_017591435.1 of Portunus trituberculatus. NCBI lineage: Eukaryota > Metazoa > Arthropoda > Malacostraca > Decapoda > Portunidae > Portunus > Portunus trituberculatus. Next base: position 14,988,488 of record NC_059296.1, read on the forward strand.
CCAGGGAGGAGGGTGACGCAGATGACATTTGGCGCCGGAAATCTCGAGGTCCCAGGCAAGAAGGGCGAGGCAATGTTCGGGGAAGCCTCACGATTTGCCACGCTGGCGAGTGACCCAACATAAACATTCCCCTGCTTACACTTCCGACTCATGAGCGCTTCCTCTGCATATGCGTACAAACGCACACACACACACACACACACACACACACACACACACACACACACACACACACACACACACACACACACACACACACACACACACACATACACACACACACATAAATATATATATATATATATATATATATATATATATATATATATATATATATATATATATATATATATATATATATATATATATATATATATATATATATATATATATATATATATATATATATATATATATATATATATATATATATATATATATATATACGAGTTTATGCAACGGGATATATATCTCCGTTGCATAAACTTCGTCTTTCTTCTTTTACTTATATATAATTTACACGTACCTTAGATCTTTGCAGTTCGTAGAAGCAGTTTACTCACATGCATTAGGGACAGTCTACCTAATATTTGGAGCGAGGGAAAGTTTAGTGTTACCAGTCAGTTCCGGGCCAGAGAGAGAGAGAGAGAGAGAGAGAGAGAGAGAGAGAGAGAGCATGGTTCCTTCCAGCTGCTTTTATATTATGCTTCTCACTAAACTACAACGGCGCACGAAGGTCTCCTAGTCCATAAAAGATGATCAGGTTTCTACGCACACACACACACACACACACACACACACACACACACACACACATAGCACAACACAATACTAGAGCACTACTGCCAAAGATGCAGCACCTCACACAGGTAGCCATAAAGCATGCTTATATAGCCAAAGGTGCATATGCATACCCAGTTCGGCCTTGCCACCTGAGGTCCTGCGTGTCCTCGAGGGATGAAAGATGGAGAAGACTTTACTACCTTGCTACAATAGAATCACTAATGGTGACACAAAGTAAGACGGACTATCTTTATCTCTTAGTCCTAAAGCGTCGTGTGTGTGTGTGTGTGTGTGTGTGTGTGTGTGTGTGTGTCCGTGTGTGTAGCATTCTTAAGATCCACGTGACGAGCCTCGGTGCCAGACTCTCCGAAAAAAGTACGAGTAAAAGCGGAGGTTATCGGAAATGCGTTTCGCGTAGAGGAGCAGCTCCTTAGCGGACATCGTGGCGCGAGAGGAGGGAATAAACACCACATCCACAACACTCCTAGCCCAGCATGCCGCGGAACACTGCCACGTGGAGCACAGCGCGAAACAACCAACTGATGCATAGAAGTTGTGGCGACAGTCAAGCAAGATATATAATTATACTGAATTCTCTGCGTGGATGGTCTCGCTGCGTCACTCTTTCTCAACACGTGACTTTCTCTCACACTTTAAATCTCTTTCTCTCTCTCTCTCTCTCTCTCTCTCTCTCTCTCTCTCTCTCTCTCTCTCTCTTTCTCTCTCTCTTTCCGCGCCCAAAAGTGCGGCCTTCCCCGCCTTATCCCTCATAACCATTCCCCACTTCCCCTCCCTCCCCTCGCCCCTCAAGTGTCCAATTAGCCGAATTCCAGGTTCACAGGAACTTACAACACACCTAAAAAAATTCCAACATCATCATCATTCGTCAGAGTTGCCGATACTGAAAATTGCCTGATTCTTTTCGTGGATGTGATTGCAAAAGCATTCTGAATAACGCTTGTAAGACGAGATTTCTTGCCTAAGGTCAAGCTTGCTCGGATTTTTTAGTTACGTCAACCTGTAATGTGAATCCAATACTCCTTTTATGACGAGATTAGTTCTTCTAAAATTGCATTAGAGTCCAAGAAAAAGTTGCGTTGTTATCGTATTACCTACTACAAAAATGAGAACCTTCTTTTAACACGAAACACGTTTAATCTGTCTTGGAATGTTTGCAAGTGAACATTTAAAAGCATTCCAGAGTAATTCTTCAGCGCCGGAAGAGGTTAATTGCATCATGTTGAGTGTGATGACCCTACGCTCTGTATCGTCATACGGCTGTGCCTCAAGGGTGACTTGAGGACACAGGGCGGGGCTGGACAGCCATCACGACCCACGGGCACCTTGTCAGCCGGGAAGGAAACACCGCAGCTGTCCCAGTGCGGAGCGGCTCAGACACACCTCCGGAAGGCTGTGTGGCACTCACCATGACTATGAAAGCGCCCACCGCGGTGAAGCAACGATAGGCGGTTCAGGATGTGGAGAGGAAAGGTAGGATGAGGTAAGGTGAAGAGGATCCTCCGACAGATCTCTTTGCTTTCATGCAGCCCCCACACCCTGCATAGCCAATACTGACTGGCCAATACATGAGAGAGAGAGAGAGAGAGAGAGAGAGAGAGAGAGAGAGAGAGAGAGAGAGAGAGAGAGAGAGAGAGAGAGAGAGAGAGAGAGAGAGAGAGAGAGAGAGAGAGAGAGAGAGAGAGAGAGAGAGATGCAGCATTGATCACTGGGTGAAGTAAGGCCTGAGCAGGTCTCTTTGAATGCTTGCCATAACCTGCGTTGCATCCATATTTACTCTCCCTGTTTTCTTCGCCCTTCTTCCAAACAGGTGTCAGTGGCAGCGTCGCGTATTTCTGGCATGCTCCTACCTGCCCTGCTCACCAGAGAACAGGTTTGCTGATAATCGATAATGGATGAGAGGAGGAAATTCGAAAATTATATACCGAGGTTGAAGGTTGAGGGCATATTCCACGTATAGCGAACCGTCTACTTGTGTGTGAATCTGTCTTCTCCAAAGCTTGAGGATGAAAGGCTGGCTCACCGGAGATACATGGCCACCGCCTCGTTCCTCAAACACCTGTACTGTCTTCGCCGCTCACGAGCCAAAAGAAAAGGAAGACAAGTAATGATGACAATGCAACTAATCTCATGTGGTTTGGTAATATATCAACATCGATGACTGTGTGTTGGATCAGGGAAGAATGAGATCAGTTGACTGCTACCAATGATTCTGATAATATGCTGCCTATAAAGAGGAGGAGGAGGAGGAGGAGGAGGAGGAGGAGGAAGAAGAAGAGTTGGAAGAATGTATAGTAATAAATAAATAATAATTGAAGATGAAAATGCAACTATGGTCGTGGAAGTAGTAGTAGTAGTAGTAGTAGTAGTAGTAGTAGTAGTAGTAGTAGTAGTAGTAGTAGTAATGATGACGACGACGACGACGACGACGACAACAACAACAACAACAATAGCAGAAACATTACTACTACTACTACTACTACTACTACTAATAATGATAACGATAACAATAATGATACTACTACTACTACTACTACTACTACTACTACTACTACTACTACTACTACTACTACTAATAATAATAATAATAATAATGATAATAACAACAATATAAATTATACTAGTTATAATAACAATAACAATAACAACAACAAAAGGAACAACAACAACAACAACAAAACAAGAACAACAACAACAACAACAATGAGGTCACGGTATTAATATACACACGCACACTCACACTCTCCCTCATACACCTTATCAAACTTATGTGCACGCTGGCCCCAGTCAGCTTTGCCAACATACTTTACGTAGACCTGTCTGGCAATCTGCAAGGCTTGTAATGATAGTTGCGAGAGCATTGAGAGGTATACAACATTATTATTATTATTATTATTATTATTATTATTATTATTATTATTATTATTATTATTATTATTACCATTATTGTTATTATTATCATTGTTAGTATTATTCTTTTTTATATGTTTTATAGAGGGCCAGCCATGGGTAAAAAAAAGATATCATTATTGCTACTGCTACTATTATTCCTAATCCTAATACTATTACTTTTACTAGTACTACTACTATACTACTACTACTACTACTACTACTACTACTACTACTACTACTACTACTACTACTACTACTGCTGCTGCTGCTGCTGATGATGATGTTGATGCTGGTATTGCTGCTGCTCTTGCTCGTATAATTGGATTTATTTGGTGGTGGTCGTGACAACTAGTTAATGTCGTACGGATCTCGAGTTTCTTCCTCCATAAGTTAAAGTAACAAAGTTGTGTTAGGAATTTATTACACTTTGGGCATTTAGGAGTGAGATAAAGCAGGTTTTCTCATCGAAATCGTGCGAAATGTCAGTCATGCAGTGAGACCGTTTATATAAATGAATTAGTATAAGTACGTAGTAATAGTAATAGTAGTAGTAGAAATGAAACTAGTAGTAGTAGTTATGTACCACAAGTTAAATAAAATTCACCACACACACACACACACACACACACACACACACACACACACACACACACACACACACACACTGAATAAGGCTCGCAGTTTATTCTCATGCCAATTGCACTTTCTCTCAATCCTTTATCCACCTTCCTTGTAAACCCTGAAATAATGGACCTCCCGCTGATCTGCCATCCTTCTGCGAATTACTATTGGAAAAAGAAATGGCACAAGGTCGTCACACAATATATGCACAGCCTCTGTCTGATACCAGGAACCCTTCTCATGTTTTTTCCCCTTGCGGAAGAGGAGAGAGTGAGTAGCATTAGGTGGGGTCTTCAAAATTCATCAAGCTGTCCTTGAGCAGTCTCCACCTTTAAAATCATGAAATGCCCACTCTAAACGCCTTACTGTTACGTGTGTGTGTGTGTGTGTGTGTGTGTGTGTGTGTGCTTATCCATGCATGAACGTTTTTAAATTTCAAAACATTCCCTCTCTTTCCCCCTCCTCACTCCTCCTCTTCTATTTCTCTAGCTCAACACCCCACATCCACCTTGCGCGCCGCTAGGCACGTAGCGAAGATGTAACATAAGCACGAGGGGAAAAAAAGAGGCGTGGAGATAAAGTTTAATGAGATAAGAACCTTACAGTCGTTATGTCCTGGAGCGTTTGAGGGGCTGCATAAGAGTGGTGGTGTTAATAGTCGTAGTAGTAGTAGTAGTAGTAGTAGTAGTAGTAGTAGTAGTAGTAATAGTAGGGGTAGTAGGAGTAGTAGTTTGAGAAGGAGGATGTAGGTTTAGGGTGAGGTGTGAGGTAAGGGACGGAGTGGCCCTTCCCTGGCCCACGCCGCCCTTCCGTCACTCCTCCCTGTGATGCAAGAAATGAGGGTCTTCAAGCACTGTTACGATGCAGGTGTTTCCTGTGTGTGTGTGTGTGTGTGTGTGTGTGTGTGTGTGTGTGTGTGTGTGTGTGTGTGTGCGTGCACGGATGCAGTGGTATACAGAGTTGGGCAGACAAAGTTAAAATAAATATCATTAAAGAAAATAATAATAAAGAATATAAAACAGATTGTGAAGAAAAGGGAAACATTGCGATCTTATATATTTTTTTTTCCGACGTCATCAATAAAATAGTGGTGGTGGTGGTAGTAGTAGCAATAGTAGTAGTAGTAGTAGTAGTAACTGTCACATTCAAGGCAAAACAATTTACACGTGTTAGCTGTCCCTGTGTTGTAAAAGTGACTAAAAAGGAAGGATCACCCAAGCGCTCCCTCCCACAAACTTTCAAATTTACACAAAGCAAGGTAAAATATAAGAGGCCTATTATTTTTACGAATTTGGTAGTTAATCGCTTTGTTTTTTCTCTATTTTTACTCTTTCTGGGGAGTCATCTCGCGGGCATGTGGGAGGAAAGGAAAGTTGTGTTAATAGTTGTTGATTATGTTTATACCATTACTATATTATTTCTTACTACTACTACTACTACTACTACTACTACTACTACTACAACTTATTCTACTAATTTCTTTACTATTCTTTTCTTAACGCAACACTACTACATCGACAACGAAAACAACAACAGCAAAATCAACAACAACAGTATCAACTACTACTACAACTAATATTACTGCTGCTACTACTACTGCTACTACTACTTCTACTACTACTACTACTACTACTAC
>NC_059296.1:14999437-15004437 GCF_017591435.1 Portunus trituberculatus
TTCTCCCCCTCCCATTCCTCCTCCTCTTCCTTCTTCCTTACACACGGATCATGACTATCTAATGCCCGATAGACCGATAGTTAGGGAAGGTCGCCCACGGCCACTCAAAGCCCATGACCCCCGTTGAGCTTCACCTTTGTGGGTTTTCGGATATCGCCTCCCAATCACTTTCTAAATTGTGAGATAAAAGCTGGCGGGTCTGAAGGAGATTCGCGAAATTATACGCGGAATATACCTGTCAACCCTCAATGTGGACGACCTCTAGGCCAGATTACATGTACTCGTATGTATAGAGGTCTCTCTCTCTCTTTCTCTGTCTCTCTCTCTCTCTCTCTCTCTCTCTCTCTCTCTCTCTCTCTCTCTCTCTCTTTCAGTATCCGGCTACCAGTAATATACATAATTTCGAAGAACTATCATCAGGCAATTTCTTGTTAAACTAATCTATGTTTATCCGTGCATGCTCTCTCTCTCTCTCTCTCTCTCTCTCTCTCACTGGCTGGCTGGCTGGAACAAGGCCCCCATACAGCCCAGCCTATAATCAGGAACTCAAGCGGGCAAGATAAACATGGTCGGAACCGAATTTCATAATGAGAGTAACAGGACACCCTCTCAATACGTTACACCATTACCTTTTTTCCCCTCCCTTTATTCGCCGGGCCGGTAATCACCCCTCGCTTCACCTCCTTAAATGTAGAGGAACCTGGGCTGGCTGTCGGCTCCCTGGAGAACCCCGGCGGAACATGGTAATACAGACATACCCTGTGGTGACGTCCCATTTAAGTACCACGTGCGTTCCTGCCCATGTATAAGGTTACCTGCAGGAGGCGAAGAGCGACGAGGAAGAGGAATATGGAGTGAGTGAGGGTGTCTCGTGTGGGGTTACCTACAGCCTCAAGGGATCTTTGGAGGTAGAGTGATGGTTGATAGTGGTCGTGGTGGTGGTGAGGGGGTTAGGGAAGGCTCTCCTGTCACACCATCTGCCATGTCTTCCTTTCCTAACGCCCTCCGTGCTGCCCTCCTTCCTTCAGCCGCCGCCGCCTGCTGAGAGGACAAGACACCTCCACAAAACTAAACAGTCTGTCTCTCTTTTGAATCTCTTATCTCTCTTTTTTTATGTTTCTTTGGGGTTTTTCTTTCTTTTTGTCTCTCCAATCTCTAATGCTTCGTATTTCTATTTACTATTATTTTTTTTAGCCTTGGGTGAGGGATTATAGACATCTCTGCCTGGATCAGATTTTCTTCTCATTTTGAAATTTTCTGAGATACACTCTTCGTTGTTTTTCTTCTTTTTTACCATTTTCCTGTGAAAGTTGCAGTTTTTTTTTTACTAGTTTATAAGCATTGTTGAATTACATATATATTCATTATTTTCTATGACACTGCTGATTTTTCACTATTAATTATGTAGGATTTTTCCCCATCAGTTACATAATGGCTTAGTCGTTGTTTAATTGTAAGTCAACGCGTAGCCAAGTGATCAGCCTGACCAATGTGGCAGTGGCCATGTTGGGGCAGGCAGACCTCTCACCCCGGGATAAGGACGGTTACACACGGGTTGCCGCACTTTACTTTCCCCAGGTTTTCCCGGGACCCCATTTATCAGCCACCCAGTAAGGCAGGAACAGCTGGCTTGGCTGTGAACCGTCTGCTCGTGTTCTCACTTAGCTCCATGTTCTAAAGCGTTGGGGTTCTTGTTGGGACTGCTTTCAAAAACCACAGAACACTATATTGGTAACAGTTCATATGGATACTTTATCTTAATCATGTTGCAGAATACTTGTAAAATTAACATTAGAATTACGAAAATATCAATAAAAATCTCCACAACTTCCACTAAAACTTGTTGATAACATAAAATTAAGCGGCGAAACGTTATGGTGTATGTATGACGCTTGAAGGGACGCCTGCTGTTTTCCATTGTGAGATTAATTCTTTCCGGGATGAAATTAGGAGATTTATCACACATTTATCAAACTTGGCTGAAGAAAGTAAATTAGTATTGTTATATAAGGCGCCGTTAGCTGAACTTTACGGAGATTTATTATTCATATATGAAACCATGTTGTGGATATTGAATTTAATGAACTTCAGTTTAGGTAAAATATATTAATTGAGATAAATGTTTCCATAATTATGAAACTTGATTTGCTACCAGAAATTCCTAATTGATGAGCACCACGGTGAATTAAATTGGCCTTCCCCGGACATACCAATAATCCTACTGTTGAGGAGGCAATGATCACCCAAGGCTTCCTCAATGTTTTGCTGTCCTTGGCCTTTACAATTTATAGAAATTTGATAGATACTGAGCCGTCACGCAGATACCTAAGTGCACCAGTCACCACTCCAGAACACTCAGGAGCTAAAACAAGCCATGCATTGTTGTCAGAATACAAAGGACTATGCAATAACGCTTAGCCAAAATTATTGAAATGAAAATGAAAAGTGAAATATCTTTATGGTCATCTCACTGTCGGCATCATATACTAAAGTGCAACTGAAGGTAAAGAAGTTATAATTATCCCTGCTATTAAGCACAAAAAGATCATTTATATCATCTGACATTTTCTATAAAAACAAATCCAGTATGAATGGTAAACTAGATAGATAATCACAGACTGTGACAGAAGCAGGATGACCAGTGTGGTATTTGCTTAAACTGTGGCCTTACTACATCCTCCCTGAGTGTTTATTTTTGTTTATGCACTCAAGTAAAGTAATGAGAAAACACGTTGAATCTGTCTTTAACATAAGCTGCTGCTAAACCTATCACAGAATTTTTTTACTGCATCGAAGTCATGTAAGTAAGCAATGATTATGGAATGAACTCCAGGCATTCAAGAAATGTTATTTCTTGCTTGCCTGAGACAAAAAAAAATTGCCTTTCTTTGTAACTTAAAAATAAAAAATATATACATAAGTATATATACAAATATGTAAAATAAGTAAAGGCTTGAAATACTTTTATATGTGGGAGAAAAGACAAGACATTTCTTCAAAACTGGGTGAAGAAAATATATAAAAATGGGGATGGAGGAAGCGAAAATGGAAATGCAGATGTGGTGCTGAGAGAGAGTTTTAGTGGCAGTTGGGAGTTCTCACGTGCTATACAACATGTGACAAGCAAAGCAGCAAAGACAAGGCAAATGCTGTTACAGATTGCAGATGTTCGGATCGGAGAGTAATACTTAAACCATCACCTTGGAGTTCCTGAAATATAATAGACAGCAATTCAAGACATACCAACTGATTACTGAGAATTCAAATATGGACAGACACAATGCTATTTTTGATAACCATATCCGAGAGTTATCATTTCAAGACAGTGAATATGAATACAAAACCGCGAAAACGGCGTGAAGGACATCAACTATTGCACCAGATGAAAGTATGGAGGAGTGGGAAGAGAAGGAGAAGGATCAGCAGGAAGTAATGGCTACTTAACTGAGGAGATGTTCCGATTTCCTCGGCGCCATATTCAATTGCAAGACTGCCAATGATGACTCTGGAAAAGTTAAGGACCCATCAAGGAGGACAAGACGAGGAAGAAGAGGAGGAGGAGAAGGAAGAGCAGGACGGAAATGGGAAGGAAACGCATAGGAATGTTAGAGAGAGAGAGAGAGAGAGAGAGAGAGAGAGAGAGAGAGAGAGAGAGAGAGAGAGAGAGAGAGAGAGAGAGAGAGAGAATATAGGGATTAGAGGAGCGGAAGCTTGGGATGGATGGGAATAAAGAGGCAGTGAAGGAAGCCAAACTACCACTACGAGGGAGGCAGTGAGTGGTTCTTAATATTTTGGTTCGCCATTTATAGGTATGATGCACAGAGCCTTTCCTTTCCTACCAAGTAAAGTCAAGAAAAAAATATAAATAAATAAACGATCAAACAAATAAACGAATAAAAAAAGAGTAAAAAAACAAGTGGAAAATGACAATGATATGAAACAGAACAATGAAAAACAATAAATGATGATATGGATGATGATAACTGTTATAACTGCTCACTATAAAAGATACAGGAAAAAAAAGAAAAAAATAAATAAAGAAAACTCGTGGAAACCTGGAAAACACTATTTGCATTCAAACTTCGACATGTTCCCTGGAGAGAAATGTTCGGTCCTCCCACATTACAACATCGCCCCTTCCTCTCTCTCTCTCTCTCTCTCTCTCTCTGACAACTTAATACCAAAAACCCCTCCATCTGGTCGCCAGGGCCCGAACATAATTCCGCCATCTACAGTCGACTTGGGAAACTAAAACATTACCGCACGTTTCTGAGGGATCCTAAACCACAAACGTTTTTCTCCGGATTCTCTTTGGGAGTCCTCGGGGAGTAAGCGGAGAGGAAGAAATGGGGAATTAGCGTCTGTAATGGGCAGGAATGGGCGGGGATTGAGGGGAGAGAGAAGGCGGCTCTCGTTCTTCGCGTTATGGTGGGATGACGCGCTGGTTATTCCGTGATGGGTGGTGCTGGTGCGAGAGAGAGAGAGAGAGAGAGAGAGAGAGAGAGAGAGAGAGAGAGAGAGAGAGAGAGAGAGAGAGAGAGAGCAACTATAATTACCCACTGTAAGCAAATAACAGCTGTAAAACGACGAATAACACTGCAAGATTATAAAGAAAGTAAATGAAATAGAGAAATATTCACGTCCATTGTTAGCCAACCCTTGCTCTTTATGATCTTACTTCTCTTACTTTAGACTGGATAGTGTAGCTTATTGCAGACCACCTAGAAAGTGTTGCCAATCCTAAAGCTACTTATTCTTATTGTGTTTTCATCCCTTAGACCGATAAGTGGAGAGACAAGGTAAAAGATGGACACATAAAAAGAAGACCACGTGCAAAATAACAAGTATTCACAGGCAGGGGGGAACAATACAGAATGGAAATTACATAGTGCTACATGAAAAGGTAGACGGAGAGACAGAGAGAGATGAGGAAATGAAGGGACACATACAATGACACAAGACCACGTGCAAAACAACAAACATTCGGCCAAGGGTGGGAC